>NW_026736146.1:0-82237 GCF_949786415.1 Peromyscus eremicus
TGTATGACAATGGGAGGGCAATAGTGACTCTTCTTACCAGAAAACAACTCTTGCTCGTATGATCAGAAACTGCATGTGATTCAACTGCATTTAGGACTGCGAAACAAACACTAGCTTGCCTTACAAGAAACACACTCTGCTTTTGAGAAAAGAGCACTCTTCTATTCTACTGTGTTTCATATGGGGTCCGAACAGTGAGCTTGCTCAGAACAAAGAACTGTGCTTCCTACACACATGGGCCATATCTAGTTCAACTCTGCTTAGGAAACTGACAAGAGCAGTAGCTCCTCTTCAGTCCAATACACTGTACTTGCTGGGAACAGACGCGAGTGCTATTTGCACTGTGTATGGCAAAGGGAGAACAATAGTGACTTTCCTTTCCAGAAAAAAAAATCTTGCTCGTAGGACCAGAAACTGCATGTGATTCAACTCCATTTAGGACTGGGAAACAAATGCAAGCTCGTCTTACAAGAAACACACTCTGCTTTTGAGAAAAGAGCACTCTTCTACTCTACTGTGTTTCTATAGGCCAGAAGAGTGAGCTAGCTCAGAACAAAAGAACTGTGCTTCCTACACACACGGGCCATATCTAGTTCAACTGTGCTTAGGAAACTGACAAGAACAGTAGCTCCTCTTCAGTCCAATACACTGTACTTGCTGGGAGCAGACGCGAGTGCTATTTGCGCTGTGTATGGCAAAGGGAGAGAAATAGTGACTCTTCTTACCAGAAAACAACTCTTGCTCGTAGGACCAGAAACTGCATGGGATTCAACTCCGTTTCTGACTGGGAAATAAACACTAGCTAGCCTTACAAGAAACACACTCTGCTTTTGAGAAAAGAGCACTCTTCTATTCTACTGTGTTTCCTATGGGGTCCGAACAGTGAGCTTGCTCAGAACAAAAGAACTGTGCTTCCTACACACACGGGCCATATCTAGTTCAACTCTGCTTAGGAAACTGACAAGAACAGTAGATCATCTTCAGTCCAATACACTGTACATGCAGGGAACAGACGCCAGTGCTATTTGCCCTGTGTATAGCAAAGGGAGCACAATAGTGACTCTTCTTACCAGAAAACAACTCTTGCTCGTAGGACCAGAAACTGCATGTGATTCAACTCCATTTAGGACTGGGAATCAAACAGTAGCTTGCCTTACAAGAAACACACTCTGCTTCTGAGAAAAGAGCACTCTTCTACTCTACTGTGTTTCCTATAGGGCCAGAACAGTGCGCTTGCTCAGGACAAAAGAACTGTGCTTCCTACACACACGGGCCATATCTAGTTCAACTCTGCTTAGGAAACAGACAAGAACAGTAGCTCCTCTTCAGTCCAATACACTGTACATGCTTGGAACAGACGCGAGTCCTATTTGCACAGTTTATGGCAAAGGGAGCACAATAGTGTCTTTTCTGACCAGAAAACATCCCTTGCTCGTAGGACCAGAAACTGCATGTGATTCAACTCCATGTAGCACTGGGAAACAAACGCTAGCTCGCTTTACAAGAAACACACTCTGCTTTTGAGAAAAGAGCACTCTTCTATTCTTCTGTTTTTCCTATGGGATCCGAACAGTGAGCTTGCTCAGAACAAAAGAACTGTGCTTCCTACACACACGGGCCATATCTAGTTCAACTCTGCTTAGGAAACTGACAAGAACAGTAGCTCCTCTTCAGTCCAATACACTGTACTTGCTGGGAACAGACGCGAGTGCTATTTGCCCTGTGTACAGCAAAGGGAGCACAATAGTGACTCTTCTTAACAGAAAACAACTCTTGCTCTTAGGACCAGAAACTGCATGTGATTCAACTCCATGTAGGACTGGGAAACAAAAGGTAGCTCGCCTTACAAGAAACACACTCTGCTTTTGAATAAAGAGCACTCTTCTACTCTACTGTGTTTCCTATTGGGTCTGAAGAGTGAGCTTGCTCAGAACAAAAGAACTGTGCTTCCTACACACACGGGCCATATCTAGTTCAACTCTGCTTAGGAAACTAACAAGAACAGTAGCTCTTCTTCTGTCCAAAACACTGTACTTGCAAAGAACAGTAGCGAGTGTTGTTTGCACTGTGTATGGCAATAGGATTGCAATAGTGACTCTTCTTACCAGAAAACAACTCTTGCTCATAGGACCAGAAACTGAATGTAATTCAACTCCATTTAGGACTGGGAAACAAATGCTAGCTCACCTTACAAGAAACACACTTTCTTTTGAGAAAAGAGCACTCTTCTACTCTTCTGTGTTTCCTATAGGACCAGAACAGTGAGCTTGCTCAGAACAAAAGAACTGTGCTTCCTACACACACGGGCCTTAGCTAGTTCAACTCTGCTTAGGAAACTGACAAGAACAGTAGCTCCTCTTCTGTCCAATACACTGTACTTGCAAAGAACAGTAGCGAGTGTTGTTTGCACTGTGTATGGCAATAGGAGCACAATAGTGACTCTTCTTTCCAGAAAACAACTCTTGCTCATAGGACAACTAACTGCATCAAATTCAACTCCATTTAGGACTGCGAAGCAAACACTAGCTCACCTTACAAGAAACACACTCTGCTTTTGAGAAAAGAGCACTCTTCTACTCTTCTGTGTTTCCTATAGGACCAAAACAGTGAGCTTGCTCAGAACAAAAGAACTGTGCTTCCTACACACACGGGCCATATCTCATTCAACTCTGCTTAAAAAACTGACAAGAACAGTAGCTCCTCTTCAGTACAATACACTGTACTTGCTGGGAACAGACGTGAGAGCAATTTGCACTGTTCATGGCAATGGGAGCACAATAGTGACTTTCCTTACCAAAAAACATCCCTTGCTCGTAGGACCAGAAACAGCATGTGATTCAACTCCATTTTGGACTGGGAAACAAATGCTAGCTCGCCTTATGAGAAACACACTCTGCTTTTGAGAAAAATGCACTCTTCTATTCTACTGTGTTCCCTATGGTTTCCGAACAGTGAGCTTGCACAGAACAAAAGAACTGTGCTTCCTACACACACGGGCCATATCTAGTTCAACTCTGCTTAGGAAACTGACAAGAACAGTAGATCATCTTCAGTCCAATACACTGTACATGCTGGGAACAGACGCCAGTGCTATTTGCCCTGTGTATAGCAAAGGGAGCACAATAGTGACTCTTCTTACCAGAAAACAACTCTTGCTCGTAGGACCAGAAACTGCATGTGATACAACTCCATGTAGGACTGGGAAACAAAAGCTAGCTCGCCTTAAAAGAAACAAAATCTGCTTTTGAGAAAAGAGCACTCTTCTACTCTACTGTGTTTCCTATGGGGTCGAAACAGTGAGCTTGCTCAGAACAAAAGAACTGTGCTTCCTACACTCACGGGCTATTACTAGTTCAACTCTGCTTAGGAAACTGACAAGAACAGTAGATCCTCTTCAGTCCAATACACTGTACATGCTGGGAACAGACGCCAGTGCTATTTGCCCTGTGTATGACAATGGGAGGGCAATAGTGACTCTTCTTACCAGAAAACAATTCTTGCTACTAGGATCAGAAACTGTAAGTGATTCAACTCCATTTAGGACTGGGAAACAATCGCTAGCTCGCCTTACAAGAAACACATTCTGCTTTTGAGAAAAGGGCACTCTTCTACTCTACTGTGTTTGCTATTGGGTCTGAAGAGTGAGCTTGCTCAGAACAAAAGAACTGTGCTTCCTACACACACGGGCCATATCTAGTTCAACTCTGCTTAGGAAACTAACAAGAACAGTAGCTCTTCTTCTGTCCAAAACACTGTACTTGCAAAGAACAGTAGTGAGTGTTTTTTGCACTGTGTATGGCAATAGGATTGCAATAGTGACTCTTCTTACCAGAAAACAACTCTTGCTCATAGGACCAGAAACTGAATGTAATTCAACTCCATTTAGGACTGGGAAACAAACGGTAGCTCACCTTACAAGAAACACACTTTGCTTTTGAGAAAAGAGCACTCTTCTACTCTTCTGTGTTTCCTATAGGACCAGAACAGTGAGCTTGCTCAGAACAAAAGAACTGTGCTTTCTACACACACGGGCCATAGCTAGTTCAACTCTGCTTAGGAAACTGACAAGAACAGTAGTTCCTCTTCTGTCCAATACACTGTACTTGCAAAGAACAGTAGCGAGTGTTGTTTGTACTGTGTATGGCAATAGGAGCGCAATAGTGACTCTTCTTACCAAAACAACTCTTGCTCATAGGACAAGAAACGGCATCTAATTCAACTCCATTTAGAACTGGGAAACAAACGCTAGCTCGCCTTACAAGAAACACACTCTGCTTTTGAGAAAAGAGCACTCTTCTACTCTACTGTGTTTCCTATGGGGTCAGAAAGGTGAGCTTGCTCAGAACAAAAGAACTCTGCTTCCTACACACACGGACCATATCTAGTTCAACTCTTCTTAGGAAACTGACAAGAACAGTAGCTCCTCTTCTGTCCAATGCACTGTACTTGCAAAGAACAGTAGCGAGTGTTGTTTGCACTGTGTATGGCAATAGGAGCGCAATAGTGACTCTTCTTACCAGAAAACAACTCTTGCTCAAAGGACAAGAAACTCCATGTAATTCAACTCCATTTAGGAATGGGAAACAAATGCTAGCTCACCTTACAAGAAACACACTCTGCTTTTGAAAAATGATCACTCTTCTACCCTTCTGTGTTTCCTATAGGTCCAGAACAGTGAGCTTGCTCAGAACAAAAGAACTGTGTTTCCTACACAAACGGGCCATATCTAGTTCAACTCTGCTTAGGAAACTGACAAGAACAGTAGATCCTCTTCAGTCCAATACACTGTACATGCTGGGAACAGACGCCAGTGCTATTTGCCCTGTGTATGACAATGGGAGCGCAATAGTGACTCTTCTTACCAGAAAACAACTCTTGCTCCTAGGATCAGAAACTGCATGTGATTCAACTCCATTTAGGACTGGAAAACAAACGCTAGCTCGCCTTACAAGAAACACACTCTGCTTTTGAGAAAAGAGCACTGTTCTACTATACTGTGTTTCCTATGGGGTCCGAACAGTGAGCTTGCTCAGAACAAAAGAACTGTGCTTCCTACACACACGGGCCATATCTAGTTCAACTCTGCTTAGCAAACTGACAAGAACAGTAGCTCCTCTTCTGTCCAATACACTGTACTTGCTGGGAACAGACACGAGTGCTATTTGCACTGTTTATGGCAAAGGGAGCACAATAGTGACTTTCCTTACCAGAAAACATCCCTTGTTCGTAGGACCAGAAACTGCATGTGATTCAACTCCATTTCGGACTGGGAAACAAACGCTAGCTCAACCTTACAAGAAACACACTCTGCTTTTGAGAAAAGAGCACTCTTCTACTCTACTGTGTTTCCTACAAGGCCAGAAGAGTGAGCTTGCTCAGAACAAAAGATCTGTCCTTTCTACACACACGGGCTATATCTAGTTCAACTCTGCTTAGGAAACTGACAAGAACAGTAGCTCCTCTTCAGTCCAATACACTGTACTTGCTGGGAGCAGACGCGAGTGCTATTTGCCCTGTGTATGGCAATGGGAGCGAAATAGTGACTCTTCTTACCAGAAAACAACTCTTGCTCGTAGGACCAGAAACTGCATGGGATTCAACTCCGTTTCTGACTGGGAAACAAACACTAGCTAGCCTTACAAGAAACACACTCTGCTTTTGAGAAAAGAGCACTCTTCTATTCTACTGTGTTTACCATGATGTCTAAAAATTGAGGTTGCTCAGAAGTAAAGAACTGTGCTTCACACACACGGGCCATATCTAGTTCAACTCTCCTTAGGAAACTGACAAGAACAGTAGCTCCTCTTCTGTCGAATACACTGTACTTGCTGGGAACAGATGCGAGTGCTATTTGCACTGTGTATGGCAAAGGGAACACAATAGTGACTTTCCTTTCCAGAAAAAAACTCTTGCTCGTAGGACCAGAAACTGCATGTGATTCAACTCCATTTAGGACTGGGAAACAAACCCAAGCTCGTCTTACAAGAAGCACACTCTGCTTTTGAGAAAAGAGCACTCTTCTACTCTACTGTGTTTCTATAGGCCAGAAGAGTGAGCTAGCTCAGAACAAAAGAACTGTGCTTCCTACACACACGGGCCATATCTAGTTCAACTCTGCTTAGGAAACTGACAAGAACAGTAGATCATCTTCAGTCCAATACACTGTACATGCTGGGAACAGACGCCAGTGCTATTTGCCCTGTGTATGACAATGGGAGGGCAATAGTGACTCTTCTTACCAGAAAACAACTCTTGCTTGTATGATCAGAAACTGCATGTGATTCAACTGCATTTAGGACTGCAAAACAAACACTAGCTTGCCTTACAAGAAACACACTCTGCTTTTGAGAAAAGAGCACTCTTCTATTCTACTGTGTTTCATATGGGGTCCGAACAGTGAGCTTGCTCAGAACAAAGAACTGTGCTTCCTACACACATGGGCCATATCTAGTTCAACTCTGCTTAGGAAACTGACAAGAGCAGTAGCTCCTCTTCAGTCCAATACACTGTACTTGCTGGGAACAGACGCGAGTGCTATTTGCACTGTGTATGGCAAAGGGAGAACAATAGTGACTTTCCTTTCCAGAAAAAAACTCTTGCTCGTAGGACCAGAAACTGCATGTGATTCAACTCCATTTAGGACTGGGAAACAAATGCAAGCTCGTCTTACAAGAAACACACTCTGCTTTTGAGAAAAGAGCACTCTTCTACTCTACTGTGTTTCTATAGGCCAGAAGAGTGAGCTAGCTCAGAACAAAAGAACTGTGCTTCCTACACACACGGGCCATATCTAGTTCAACTGTGCTTAGGAAACTGACAAGAACAGTAGCTCCTCTTCAGTCCAATACACTGTACTTGCTGGGAGCAGACGCGAGTGCTATTTGCGCTGTGTACGGCAAAGGGAGAGAAATAGTGACTCTTCTTACCAGAAAACAACTCTTGCTCGTAGGACCAGAAACTGCATGGGATTCAACTCCGTTTCTGACTGGGAAATAAACACTAGCTAGCCTTACAAGAAACACACTCTGCTTTTGAGAAAAGAGCACTCTTCTATTCTACTGTGTTTCCTATGGGGTCCGAACAGTGAGCTTGCTCAGAACAAAAGAACTGTGCTTCCTACACACACGGGCCATATCTAGTTCAACTCTGCTTAGGAAACTGACAAGAACAGTAGATCATCTTCAGTCCAATACACTGTACATGCTGGGAACAGACGCCAGTGCTATTTGCCCTGTGTATAGCAAAGGGAGCACAATAGTGACTCTTCTTACCAGAAAACAACTCTTGCTCGTAGGACCAGAAACTGCATGTGATTCAACTCCATTTAGGACTGGGAATCAAACAGTAGCTTGCCTTACAAGAAACACACTCTGCTTCTGAGAAAAGAGCACTCTTCTACTCTACTGTGTTTCCTATAGGGCCAGAACAGTGCGCTTGCTCAGGACAAAAGAACTGTGCTTCCTACACACACGGGCCATATCTAGTTCAACTCTGCTTAGGAAACAGACAAGAACAGTAGCTCCTCTTCAGTCCAATACACTGTACATGCTTGGAACAGACGCGAGTCCTATTTGCACAGTTTATGGCAAAGGGAGCACAATAGTGTCTTTTCTGACCAGAAAACATCCCTTGCTCGTAGGACCAGAAACTGCATGTGATTCAACTCCATGTAGCACTGGGAAACAAACGCTAGCTCGCTTTACAAGAAACACACTCTGCTTTTGAGAAAAGAGCACTCTTCTATTCTTCTGTTTTTCCTATGGGATCCGAACAGTGAGCTTGCTCAGAACAAAAGAACTGTGCTTCCTACACACACGGGCCATATCTAGTTCAACTCTGCTTAGGAAACTGACAAGAACAGTAGCTCCTCTTCAGTCCAATACACTGTACTTGCTGGGAACAGATGCGAGTGCTATTTGCCCTGTGTACAGCAAAGGGAGCACAATAGTGACTCTTCTTAACAGAAAACAACTCTTGCTCTTAGGACCAGAAACTGCATGTGATTCAACTCCATGTAGGACTGGGAAACAAAAGGTAGCTCGCCTTACAAGAAACACACTCTGCTTTTGAGTAAAGAGCACTCTTCTACTCTACTGTGTTTCCTATTGGGTCTGAAGAGTGAGCTTGCTCAGAACAAAAGAACTGTGCTTCCTACACACACGGGCCATATCTAGTTCAACTCTGCTTAGGAAACTAACAAGAACAGTAGCTCTTCTTCTGTCCAAAACACTGTACTTGCAAAGAACAGTAGCGAGTGTTGTTTGCACTGTGTATGGCAATAGGATTGCAATAGTGACTCTTCTTACCAGAAAACAACTCTTGCTCATAGGACCAGAAACTGAATGTAATTCAACTCCATTTAGGACTGGGAAACAAATGCTAGCTCACCTTACAAGAAACATACTTTCTTTTGAGAAAAGAGCACTCTTCTACTCTTCTGTGTTTCCTATAGGACCAGAACAGTGAGCTTGCTCAGAACAAAAGAACTGTGCTTCCTACACACACGGGCCATAGCTAGTTCAACTCTGCTTAGGAAACTGACAAGAACAGTAGCTCCTCTTCTGTCCAATACACTGTACTTGCAAAGAACAGTAGCGAGTGTTGTTTGTACTGTGTATGGCAATAGGAGCACAATAGTGACTCTTCTTTCCAGAAAACAACTCTTGCTCATAGGACAACTAACTGCATCAAATTCAACTCCATTTAGGACTGCGAAGCAAACACTAGCTCACCTTACAAGAAACACACTCTGCTTTTGAGAAAAGAGCACTCTTCTATTCTACTGTGTTTCATATGGGGTCCGAACAGTGAGCTTGCTCAGAACAAAGAACTGTGCTTCCTACACACATGGGCCATATCTAGTTCAACTCTGCTTAGGAAACTGACAAGAGCAGTAGCTCCTCTTCAGTCCAATACACTGTACTTGCTGGGAACAGACGCGAGTGCTATTTGCACTGTGTATGGCAAAGGGAGAACAATAGTGACTTTCCTTTCCAGAAAAAAACTCTTGCTCGTAGGACCAGAAACTGCATGTGATTCAACTCCATTTAGGACTGGGAAACAAATGCAAGCTCGTCTTACAAGAAACACACTCTGCTTTTGAGAAAAGAGCACTCTTCTACTCTACTGTGTTTCTATAGGCCAGAAGAGTGAGCTAGCTCAGAACAAAAGAACTGTGCTTCCTACACACACGGGCCATATCTAGTTCAACTGTGCTTAGGAAACTGACAAGAACAGTAGCTCCTCTTCAGTCCAATACACTGTACTTGCTGGGAGCAGACGCGAGTGCTATTTGCGCTGTGTACGGCAAAGGGAGAGAAATAGTGACTCTTCTTACCAGAAAACAACTCTTGCTCGTAGGACCAGAAACTGCATGGGATTCAACTCCGTTTCTGACTGGGAAATAAACACTAGCTAGCCTTACAAGAAACACACTCTGCTTTTGAGAAAAGAGCACTCTTCTATTCTACTGTGTTTCCTATGGGGTCCGAACAGTGAGCTTGCTCAGAACAAAAGAACTGTGCTTCCTACACACACGGGCCATATCTAGTTCAACTCTGCTTAGGAAACTGACAAGAACAGTAGATCATCTTCAGTCCAATACACTGTACATGCTGGGAACAGACGCCAGTGCTATTTGCCCTGTGTATAGCAAAGGGAGCACAATAGTGACTCTTCTTACCAGAAAACAACTCTTGCTCGTAGGACCAGAAACTGCATGTGATTCAACTCCATTTAGGACTGGGAATCAAACAGTAGCTTGCCTTACAAGAAACACACTCTGCTTCTGAGAAAAGAGCACTCTTCTACTTTACTGTGTTTCCTATAGGGCCAGAACAGTGCGCTTGCTCAGGACAAAAGAACTGTGCTTCCTACACACACGGGCCATATCTAGTTCAACTCTGCTTAGGAAACAGACAAGAACAGTAGCTCCTCTTCAGTCCAATACACTGTACATGCTTGGAACAGACGCGAGTCCTATTTGCACAGTTTATGGCAAAGGGAGCACAATAGTGTCTTTTCTGACCAGAAAACATCCCTTGCTCGTAGGACCAGAAACTGCATGTGATTCAACTCCATGTAGCACTGGGAAACAAACGCTAGCTCGCTTTACAAGAAACACACTCTGCTTTTGAGAAAAGAGCACTCTTCTATTCTTCTGTTTTTCCTATGGGATCCGAACAGTGAGCTTGCTCAGAACAAAAGAACTGTGCTTCCTACACACACGGGCCATATCTAGTTCAACTCTGCTTAGGAAACTGACAAGAACAGTAGCTCCTCTTCAGTCCAATACACTGTACTTGCTGGGAACAGATGCGAGTGCTATTTGCCCTGTGTACAGCAAAGGGAGCACAATAGTGACTCTTCTTAACAGAAAACAACTCTTGCTCTTAGGACCAGAAACTGCATGTGATTCAACTCCATGTAGGACTGGGAAACAAAAGGTAGCTCGCCTTACAAGAAACACACTCTGCTTTTGAGTAAAGAGCACTCTTCTACTCTACTGTGTTTCCTATTGGGTCTGAAGAGTGAGCTTGCTCAGAACAAAAGAACTGTGCTTCCTACACACACGGGCCATATCTAGTTCAACTCTGCTTAGGAAACTAACAAGAACAGTAGCTCTTCTTCTGTCCAAAACACTGTACTTGCAAAGAACAGTAGCGAGTGTTGTTTGCACTGTGTATGGCAATAGGATTGCACTAGTGACTCTTCTTACCAGAAAACAACTCTTGCTCATAGGACCAGAAACTGAATGTAATTCAACTCCATTTAGGGACTGGGAACAAATGCTAGCTCACCTTACAAGAAACATACTTTCTTTTGAGAAAAGAGCACTCTTCTACTCTTCTGTGTTTCCTATAGGACCAGAACAGTGAGCTTGCCTCAGAACAAAAGAACTGTGCTTCCTACACACACGGGCCCATAGCTAGTTCAACTCTGCTTAGGAAACTGACAAGAACAGTAGCTCCTCTTCTGTCCAATACACTGTACTTGCAAAGACAGTAGCGAGTGTTGTTTGTACTGTGTATGGCAATAGGAGCACAATAGTGACTCTTCTTTCCAGAAAACAACTCTTGCTCATAGGACAACTAACTGCATCAAATTCAACTCCATTTAGGACTGCGAAGCAAACACTAGCTCACCTTACAAGAAACACACTCTGCTTTTGAGAAAAGAGCACTCTTCTACTCTTCTGTGTTTCCTATAGGACCAAAACAGTGAGCTTGCTCAGAACAAAAGAACTGTGCTTCCTACACACACGGGCCATATCTCATTCAACTCTGCTTAAAAAACTGACAAGAACAGTAGCTCCTCTTCAGTACAATACACTGTACTTGCTGGGAACAGACGTGAGAGCAATTTGCACTGTTCATGGCAATGGGAGCACAATAGTGACTTTCCTTACCAAAAAACATCCCTTGCTCGTAGGACCAGAAACAGCATGTGATTCAACTCCATTTTGGACTGGGAAACAAATGCTAGCTCGCCTTACGAGAAACACACTCTGCTTTTGAGAAAAATGCACTCTTCTATTCTACTGTGTTCCCTATGGGGTCCGAACAGTGAGCTTGCACAGAACAAAAGAACTGTGCTTCCTACACACACGGGCCATATCTAGTTCAACTCTGCTTAGGAAACTGACAAGAACAGTAGATCATCTTCAGTCCAATACACTGTACATGCTGGGAACAGACGCCAGTGCTATTTGCCCTGTGTATAGCAAAGGGAGCACAATAGTGACTCTTCTTACCAGAAAACAACTCTTGCTCGTAGGACCAGAAACTGCATGTGATACAACTCCATGTAGGACTGGGAAACAAAAGCTAACTCGCCTTACAAGAAACACAATCTGCTTTTGAGAAAAGAGCACTCTTCTACTCTACTGTGTTTCCTATGGGGTCGAAACAGTGAGCTTGCTCAGAACAAAAGAACTGTGCTTCCTACACTCACGGGCTATTACTAGTTCAACTCTGCTTAGGAAACTGACAAGAACAGTAGATCCTCTTCAGTCCAATACACTGTACATGCTGGGAACAGACGCCAGTGCTATTTGCCCTGTGTATGACAATGGGAGGGCAATAGTGACTCTTCTTACCAGAAAACAACTCTTGCTTGTATGATCAGAAACTGCATGTGATTCAACTGCATTTAGGACTGCAAAACAAACACTAGCTTGCCTTACAAGAAACACACTCTGCTTTTGAGAAAAGAGCACTCTTCTATTCTACTGTGTTTCATATGGGGTCCGAACAGTGAGCTTGCTCAGAACAAAGAACTGTGCTTCCTACACACATGGGCCATATCTAGTTCAACTCTGCTTAGGAAACTGACAAGAGCAGTAGCTCCTCTTCAGTCCAATACACTGTACTTGCTGGGAACAGACGCGAGTGCTATTTGCACTGTGTATGGCAAAGGGAGAACAATAGTGACTTTCCTTTCCAGAAAAAAACTCTTGCTCGTAGGACCAGAAACTGCATGTGATTCAACTCCATTTAGGACTGGGAAACAAATGCAAGCTCGTCTTACAAGAAACACACTCTGCTTTTGAGAAAAGAGCACTCTTCTACTCTACTGTGTTTCTATAGGCCAGAAGAGTGAGCTAGCTCAGAACAAAAGAACTGTGCTTCCTACACACACGGGCCATATCTAGTTCAACTGTGCTTAGGAAACTGACAAGAACAGTAGCTCCTCTTCAGTCCAATACACTGTACTTGCTGGGAGCAGACGCGAGTGCTATTTGCGCTGTGTATGGCAAAGGGAGAGAAATAGTGACTCTTCTTACCAGAAAACAACTCTTGCTCGTAGGACCAGAAACTGCATGGGATTCAACTCCGTTTCTGACTGGGAAATAAACACTAGCTAGCCTTACAAGAAACACACTCTGCTTTTGAGAAAAGAGCACTCTTCTATTCTACTGTGTTTCCTATGGGGTCCGAACAGTGAGCTTGCTCAGAACAAAAGAACTGTGCTTCCTACACACACGGGCCATATCTAGTTCAACTCTGCTTAGGAAACTGACAAGAACAGTAGATCATCTTCAGTCCAATACACTGTACATGCTGGGAACAGACGCCAGTGCTATTTGCCCTGTGTATAGCAAAG
Source organism: Peromyscus eremicus (assembly GCF_949786415.1). NCBI lineage: Eukaryota > Metazoa > Chordata > Mammalia > Rodentia > Cricetidae > Peromyscus > Peromyscus eremicus. The sequence goes on from NW_026736146.1 coordinate 13,105, forward strand.
GGAGCACAATAGTGACTCTTCTTACCAGAAAACAACTCTTGCTCGTAGGACCAGAAACTGCATGTGATTCAACTCCATTTAGGACTGGGAATCAAACAGTAGCTTGCCTTAAAAGAAACACACTCTGCTTCTGAGAAAAGAGCACTCTTCTACTCTACTGTGTTTCCTATAGGGCCAGAACAGTGCGCTTGCTCAGGACAAAAGAACTGTGCTTCCTACACACACGGGCCATATCTAGTTCAACTCTGCTTAGGAAACAGACAAGAACAGTAGCTCCTCTTCAGTCCAATACACTGTACATGCTTGGAACAGACGCGAGTCCTATTTGCACAGTTTATGGCAAAGGGAGCACAATAGTGTCTTTTCTGACCAGAAAACATCCCTTGCTCGTAGGACCAGAAACTGCATGTGATTCAACTCCATGTACCACTGGGAAACAAACGCTAGCTCGCTTTACAAGAAACACACTCTGCTTTTGAGAAAAGAGCACTCTTCTATTCTTCTGTTTTTCCTATGGGATCCGAACAGTGAGCTTGCTCAGAACAAAAGAACTGTGCTTCCTACACACACGGGCCATATCTAGTTCAACTCTGCTTAGGAAACTGACAAGAACAGTAGCTCCTCTTCAGTCCAATACACTGTACTTGCTGGGAACAGACGCGAGTGCTATTTGCCCTGTGTACAGCAAAGGGAGCACAATAGTGACTCTTCTTAACAGAAAACAACTCTTGCTCTTAGGACCAGAAACTGCATGTGATTCAACTCCATGTAGGACTGGGAAACAAAAGGTAGCTCGCCTTACAAGAAACACACTCTGCTTTTGAGTAAAGAGCACTCTTCTACTCTACTGTGTTTCCTATTGGGTCTGAAGAGTGAGCTTGCTCAGAACAAAAGAACTGTGCTTCCTACACACACGGGCCATATCTAGTTCAACTCTGCTTAGGAAACTAACAAGAACAGTAGCTCTTCTTCTGTCCAAAACACTGTACTTGCAAAGAACAGTAGCGAGTGTTGTTTGCACTGTGTATGGCAATAGGATTGCAATAGTGACTCTTCTTACCAGAAAACAACTCTTGCTCATAGGACCAGAAACTGAATGTAATTCAACTCCATTTAGGACTGGGAAACAAATGCTAGCTCACCTTACAAGAAACATACTTTCTTTTGAGAAAAGAGCACTCTTCTACTCTTCTGTGTTTCCTATAGGACCAGAACAGTGAGCTTGCTCAGAACAAAAGAACTGTGCTTCCTACACACACGGGCCATAGCTAGTTCAACTCTGCTTAGGAAACTGACAAGAACAGTAGCTCCTCTTCTGTCCAATACACTGTACTTGCAAAGAACAGTAGCGAGTGTTGTTTGTACTGTGTATGGCAATAGGAGCACAATAGTGACTCTTCTTTCCAGAAAACAACTCTTGCTCATAAGACAACTAACTGCATCAAATTCAACTCCATTTAGGACTGCGAAGCAAACACTAGCTCACCTTACAAGAAACACACTCTGCTTTTGAGAAAAGAGCACTCTTCTACTCTTCTGTGTTTCCTATAGGACCAAAACAGTGAGCTTGCTCAGAACAAAAGAACTGTGCTTCCTACACACACGGGCCATATCTCATTCAACTCTGCTTAAAAAACTGACAAGAACAGTAGCTCCTCTTCAGTACAATACACTGTACTTGCTGGGAACAGACGTGAGAGCAATTTGCACTGTTCATGGCAATGGGAGCACAATAGTGACTTTCCTTACCAAAAAACATCCCTTGCTCGTAGGACCAGAAACAGCATGTGATTCAACTCCATTTTGGACTGGGAAACAAATGCTAGCTCGCCTTACGAGAAACACACTCTGCTTTTGAGAAAAATGCACTCTTCTATTCTACTGTGTTCCCTATGGGGTCCGAACAGTGAGCTTGCACAGAACAAAAGAACTGTGCTTCCTACACACACGGGCCATATCTAGTTCAACTCTGCTTAGGAAACTGACAAGAACAGTAGATCATCTTCAGTCCAATACACTGTACATGCTGGGAACAGACGCCAGTGCTATTTGCCCTGTGTATAGCAAAGGGAGCACAATAGTGACTCTTCTTACCAGAAAACAACTCTTGCTCGTAGGACCAGAAACTGCATGTGATACAACTCCATGTAGGACTGGGAAACAAAAGCTAGCTCGCCTTACAAGAAACACAATCTGCTTTTGAGAAAAGAGCACTCTTCTACTCTACTGTGTTTCCTATGGGGTCGAAACAGTGAGCTTGCTCAGAACAAAAGAACTGTGCTTCCTACACTCACGGGCTATTACTAGTTCAACTCTGCTTAGGAAACTGACAAGAACAGTAGATCCTCTTCAGTCCAATACACTGTACATGCTGGGAACAGACGCCAGTGCTATTTGCCCTGTGTATGACAATGGGAGGGCAATAGTGACTCTTCTTACCAGAAAACAATTCTTGCTACTAGGATAAGAAACTGCAAGTGATTCAACTCCATTTAGGACTGGGAAACAATCGCTAGCTCGCCTTACAAGAAACACATTCTGCTTTTGAGAAAAGGGCACTCTTCTACTCTACTGTGTTTGCTATTGGGTCTGAAGAGTGAGCTTGCTCAGAACAAAAGAACTGTGCTTCCTACACACACGGGCCATATCTAGTTCAACTCTGCTTAGGAAACTAACAAGAACAGTAGCTCTTCTTCTGTCCAAAACACTGTACTTGCAAAGAACAGTAGTGAGTGTTTTTTGCACTGTGTATGGCAATAGGATTGCAATAGTGACTCTTCTTACCAGAAAACAACTCTTGCTCATAGGACCAGAAACTGAATGTAATTCAACTCCATTTAGGACTGGGAAACAAACGGTAGCTCACCTTACAAGAAACACACTTTGCTTTTGAGAAAAGAGCACTCTTCTACTCTTCTGTGTTTCCTATAGGACCAGAACAGTGAGCTTGCTCAGAACAAAAGAACTGTGCTTCCTACACACACGGGCCATAGCTAGTTCAACTCTGCTTAGGAAACTGACAAGAACAGTAGTTCCTCTTCTGTCCAATACACTGTACTTGCAAAGAACAGTAGCGAGTGTTGTTTGTACTGTGTATGGCAATAGGAGCGCAATAGTGACTCTTCTTACCAAAACAACTCTTGCTCATAGGACAAGAAACTGCATCTAATTCAACTCCATTTAGGACTGGGAAACAAACGCTAGCTCGCCTTACAAGAAACACACTCTGCTTTTGAGAAAAGAGCACTCTTCTACTCTACTGTGTTTCCTATGGGGTCAGAAAGGTGAGCTTGCTCAGAACAAAAGAACTCTGCTTCCTACACACACGGACCATATCTAGTTCAACTCTTCTTAGGAAACTGACAAGAACAGTAGCTCCTCTTCTGTCCAATACACTGTACTTGCAAAGAACAGTAGCGAGTGTTGTTTGCACTGTGTATGGCAATAGGAGCGCAATAGTGACTCTTCTTACCAGAAAACAACTCTTGCTCAAAGGACAAGAAACTCCATGTAATTCAACTCCATTTAGGAATGGGAAACAAATGCTAGCTCACCTTACAAGAAACACACTCTGCTTTTGAGAAATGATCACTCTTCTACACTTCTGTGTTTCCTATAGGTCCAGAACAGTGAGCTTGCTCAGAACAAAAGAACTGTGTTTCCTACACAAACGGGCCATATCTAGTTCAACTCTGCTTAGGAAACTGACAAGAACAGTAGATCCTCTTCAGTCCAATACACTGTACATGCTGGGAACAGACGCCAGTGCTATTTGCCCTGTGTATGACAATGGGAGCGCAATAGTGACTCTTCTTACCAGAAAACAACTCTTGCTCCTAGGATCAGAAACTGCATGTGATTCAAATCCATTTAGGACTGGAAAACAAACGCTAGCTCGCCTTACAAGAAACACACTCTGCTTTTGAGAAAAGAGCACTGTTCTACTATACTGTGTTTCCTATGGGGTCCGAACAGTGAGCTTGCTCAGAACAAAAGAACTGTGCTTCCTACACACACGGGCCATATCTAGTTCAACTCTGCTTAGGAAACTGACAAGAACAGTAGCTCCTCTTCTGTCCAATACACTGTACTTGCAAAGAACAGTAGCGAGTGTTGTTTGCACTGTGTATGGCAATAGGGGCACTATAGTGACTCTTCTTACCAGAAAACAACTCTTGTTCATAGGACAAGAAACTGCATGTAATTCAACTCCATTTAAGACTGGGAAACAAATGCTAGCTCACCTTACAAGAAACACACTCTGCTTTTGAGAAAAGAGCACTCTTCTACTCTTCTGTGTTTCCTATAGGACCAGAACAGTGAGCTTGCTCAGAACAAAAGAACTGTGCTTCCTACACACACGGGCCATATCTCGTTCAACTCTGCTTAGCAAACTGACAAGAACAGTAGCTCCTCTTCTGTCCAATACACTGTACTTGCTGGGAACAGACACGAGTGCTATTTGCACTGTTTATGGCAAAGGGAGCACAATAGTGACTTTCCTTACCAGAAAACATCCCTTGTTCGTAGGACCAGAAACTGCATGTGATTCAACTCCATTTTGGACTGGGAAACAAACGCTAGCTCAACCTTACAAGAAACACACTCTGCTTTTGAGAAAAGAGCACTCTTCTACTCTACTGTGTTTCCTACAAGGCCAGAAGAGTGAGCTTGCTCAGAACAAAAGATCTGTCCTTTCTACACACACGGGCTATATCTAGTTCAACTCTGCTTAGGAAACTGACAAGAACAGTAGCTCTTCTTCAGTCCAATACACTGTACTTGCTGGGAGCAGACGCGAGTGCTATTTGCCCTGTGTATGGCAATGGGAGCGAAATAGTGACTCTTCTTACCAGAAAACAACTCTTGCTCGTAGGACCAGAAACTGCATGGGATTCAACTCCGTTTCTGATTGGGAAACAAACACTAGCTAGCCTTACAAGAAACACACTCTGCTTTTGAGAAAAGAGCACTCTTCTATTCTACTGTGTTTACCATGATGTCTAAAAATTGAGGTTGCTCAGAAGTAAAGAACTGTGCTTCACACACACGGGCCATATCTAGTTCAACTCTCCTTAGGAAACTGACAAGAACAGTAGCTCCTCTTCTGTCGAATACACTGTACTTGCTGGGAACAGATGCGAGTGCTATTTGCACTGTGTATGGCAAAGGGAACACAATAGTGACTTTCCTTTCCAGAAAAAAACTCTTGCTCGTAGGACCAGAAACTGCATGTGATTCAACTCCATTTAGGACTGGGAAACAAACCCAAGCTCGTCTTACAAGAAGCACACTCTGCTTTTGAGAAAAGAGCACTCTTCTACTCTACTGTGTTTCTATAGGCCAGAAGAGTGAGCTAGCTCAGAACAAAAGAACTGTGCTTCCTACACACACGGGCCATATCTAGTTCAACTCTGCTTAGGAAACTGACAAGAACAGTAGATCATCTTCAGTCCAATACAGTGTACATGCTGGGAACAGACGCCAGTGCTATTTGCCCTGTGTATGACAATGGGAGGGCAATAGTGACTCTTCTTACCAAAAAACAACTCTTGCTCGTATGATCAGAAACTGCATGTGATTCAACTGCATTTAGGACTGCGAAACAAACACTAGCTTGCCTTACAAGAAACACACTCTGCTTTTGAGAAAAGAGCACTCTTCTATTCTACTGTGTTTCATATGGGGTTCGAACAGTGAGCTTGCTCAGAACAAAGAACTGTGCTTCCTACACACATGGGCCATATCTAGTTCAACTCTGCTTAGGAAACTGACAAGAGCAGTAGCTCCTCTTCAGTCCAATACACTGTACTTGCTGGGAACAGACGCGAGGGCTATTTGCACTGTGTATGGCAAAGGGAACACAATAGTGACTTTCCTTTCCAGAAAAAAACTCTTGCTCGTAGGACCAGAAACTGCATGTGATTCAACTCCATTTAGGACTGGGAAACAAACCCAAGCTCGTCTTACAAGAAGCACACTCTGCTTTTGAGAAAAGAGCACTCTTCTACTCTACTGTGTTTCTATAGGCCAGAAGAGTGAGCTAGCTCAGAACAAAAGAACTGTGCTTCCTACACACACGGGCCATATCTAGTTCAACTCTGCTTAGGAAACTGACAAGAACAGTAGATCATCTTCAGTCCAATACACTGTACATGCTGGGAACAGACGCCAGTGCTATTTGCCCTGTGTATGACAATGGGAGGGCAATAGTGACTCTTCTTACCAGAAAACAACTCTTGCTCGTATGATCAGAAACTGCATGTGATTCAACTGCATTTAGGACTGCGAAACAAACACTAGCTTGCCTTACAAGAAACACACTCTGCTTTTGAGAAAAGAGCACTCTTCTATTCTACTGTGTTTCATATGGGGTCCGAACAGTGAGCTTGCTCAGAACAAAGAACTGTGCTTCCTACACACATGGGCCATATCTAGTTCAACTCTGCTTAGGAAACTGACAAGAGCAGTAGCTCCTCTTCAGTCCAATACACTGTACTTGCTGGGAACAGACGCGAGTGCTATTTGCACTGTGTATGGCAAAGGGAGAACAATAGTGACTTTCCTTTCCAGAAAAAAAAATCTTGCTCGTAGGACCAGAAACTGCATGTGATTCAACTCCATTTAGGACTGGGAAACAAATGCAAGCTCGTCTTACAAGAAACACACTCTGCTTTTGAGAAAAGAGCACTCTTCTACTCTACTGTGTTTCTATAGGCCAGAAGAGTGAGCTAGCTCAGAACAAAAGAACTGTGCTTCCTACACACACGGGCCATATCTAGTTCAACTGTGCTTAGGAAACTGACAAGAACAGTAGCTCCTCTTCAGTCCAATACCCTGTACTTGCTGGGAGCAGACGCGAGTGCTATTTGCGCTGTGTATGGCAAAGGGAGAGAAATAGTGACTCTTCTTACCAGAAAACAACTCTTGCTCGTAGGACCAGAAACTGCATGGGATTCAACTCCGTTTCTGACTGGGAAATAAACACTAGCTAGCCTTACAAGAAACACACTCTGCTTTTGAGAAAAGAGCACTCTTCTATTCTACTGTGTTTCCTATGGGGTCCGAACAGTGAGCTTGCTCAGAACAAAAGAACTGTGCTTCCTACACACACGGGCCATATCTAGTTCAACTCTGCTTAGGAAACTGACAAGAACAGTAGATCATCTTCAGTCCAATACACTGTACATGCTGGGAACAGACGCCAGTGCTATTTGCCCTGTGTATGACAATGGGAGGGCAATAGTGACTCTTCTTACCAGAAAACAACTCTTGCTCGTATGATCAGAAACTGCATGTGATTCAACTGCATTTAGGACTGCGAAACAAACACTAGCTTGCCTTACAAGAAACACACTCTGCTTTTGAGAAAAGAGCACTCTTCTATTCTACTGTGTTTCATATGGGGTCCGAACAGTGAGCTTGCTCAGAACAAAGAACTGTGCTTCCTACACACATGGGCCATATCTAGTTCAACTCTGCTTAGGAAACTGACAAGAGCAGTAGCTCCTCTTCAGTCCAATACACTGTACTTGCTGGGAACAGACGCGAGTGCTATTTGCACTGTGTATGGCAAAGGGAGAACAATAGTGACTTTCCTTTCCAGAAAAAAAAATCTTGCTCGTAGGACCAGAAACTGCATGTGATTCAACTCCATTTAGGACTGGGAAACAAATGCAAGCTCGTCTTACAAGAAACACACTCTGCTTTTGAGAAAAGAGCACTCTTCTACTCTACTGTGTTTCTATAGGCCAGAAGAGTGAGCTAGCTCAGAACAAAAGAACTGTGCTTCCTACACACACGGGCCATATCTAGTTCAACTGTGCTTAGGAAACTGACAAGAACAGTAGCTCCTCTTCAGTCCAATACACTGTACTTGCTGGGAGCAGACGCGAGTGCTATTTGCGCTGTGTATGGCAAAGGGAGAGAAATAGTGACTCTTCTTACCAGAAAACAACTCTTGCTCGTAGGACCAGAAACTGCATGGGATTCAACTCCGTTTCTGACTGGGAAATAAACACTAGCTAGCCTTACAAGAAACACACTCTGCTTTTGAGAAAAGAGCACTCTTCTATTCTACTGTGTTTCCTATGGGGTCCGCACAGTGAGCTTGCTCAGAACAAAAGAACTGTGCTTCCTACACACACGGGCCATATCTAGTTCAACTCTGCTTAGGAAACTGACAAGAACAGTAGATCATCTTCAGTCCAATACACTGTACATGCTGGGAACAGACGCCAGTGCTATTTGCCCTGTGTATAGCAAAGGGAGCACAATAGTGACTCTTCTTACCAGAAAACAACTCTTGCTCGTAGGACCAGAAACTGCATGTGATTCAACTCCATTTAGGACTGGGAATCAAACAGTAGCTTGCCTTACAAGAAACACACTCTGCGTCGGAGAAAAGAGCACTCTTCTACTCTACTGTGTTTCCTATAGGGCCAGAACAGTGCGCTTGCTCAGGACAAAAGAACTGTGCTTCCTACACACACGGGCCATATCTAGTTCAACTCTGCTTAGGAAACAGACAAGAACAGTAGCTCCTCTTCAGTCCAATACACAGTACATGCTTGGAACAGACGCGAGTCCTATTTGCACAGTTTATGGCAAAGGGAGCACAATAGTGTCTTTTCTGACCAGAAAACATCCCTTGCTCGTAGGACCAGAAACTGCATGTGATTCAACTCCATTTAGGACTGGGAAACAAATGCTAGCTCACCTTACAAGAAACACACTTTCTTTTGAGAAAAGAGCACTCTTCTACTCTTCTGTGTTTCCTATAGGACCAGAACAGTGAGCTTGCTCAGAACAAAAGAACTGTGCCTCCTACACACACGGGCCATAGCTAGTTCAACTCTGCTTAGGAAACTGACAAGAACAGTAGCTCCTCTTCTGTCCAATACACTGTACTTGCAAAGAACAGTAGCGAGTGTTGTTTGTACTGTGTATGGCAATAGGAGCACAATAGTGACTCTTCTTTCCAGAAAACAACTCTTGCTCATAGGACAACTAACTGCATCAAATTCAACTCCATTTAGGACTGCGAAGCAAACACTAGCTCACCTTACAAGAAACACACTCTGCTTTTGAGAAAAGAGCACTCTTCTACTCTTCTGTGTTTCCTATAGGACCAAACAGTGAACTTGCTCAGAACAAAAGAACTGTGCTTCCTACACACACGGGCCATATCTCATTCAACTCTGCTTAAAAAACTGACAAGAACAGTAGCTCCTCTTCAGTACAATACACTGTACTTGCTGGGAACAGACGTGAGAGCAATTTGCACTGTTCATGGCAATGGGAGCACAATAGTGACTTTCCTTACCAAAAAACATCCCTTGCTCGTAGGACCAGAAACAGCATGTGATTCAACTCCATTTTGGACTGGGAAACAAATGCTAGCTCGCCTTATGAGAAACACACTCTGCTTTTGAGAAAAATGCACTCTTCTATTCTACTGTGTTCCCTATGGGGTCCGAACAGTGAGCTTGCACAGAACAAAAGAACTGTGCTTCCTACACACACGGGCCATATCTAGTTCAACTCTGCTTAGGAAACTGACAAGAACAGTAGATCATCTTCAGTCCAATACACTGTACATGCTGGGAACAGACGCCAGTGCTATTTGCCCTGTGTATAGCAAAGGGAGCACAATAGTGACTCTTCTTACCATAAAACAACTCTTGCTCGTAGGACCAGAAACTGCATGTGATACAACTCCATGTAGGACTGGGAAACAAAAGCTAGCTCGCCTTACAAGAAACACAATCTGCTTTTGAGAAAAGAGCACTCTTCTACTCTACTGTGTTTCCTATGGGGTCGAAACAGTGAGCTTGCTCAGAACAAAAGAACTGTGCTTCCTACACTCACGGGCTATTACTAGTTCAACTCTGCTTAGGAAACTGACAAGAACAGTAGATCCTCTTCAGTCCAATACACTGTACATGCTGGGAACAGACGCCAGTGCTATTTGCCCTGTGTATGACAATGGGAGGGCAATAGTGACTCTTCTTACCAGAAAACAATTCTTGCTACTAGGATCAGAAACTGCAAGTGATTCAACTCCATTTAGGACTGGGAAACAAACGCTAGCTCGCCTTACAAGAAACACATTCTGCTTTTGAGAAAAGGGCACTCTTCTACTCTACTGTGTTTGCTATTGGGTCTGAAGAGTGAGCTTGCTCAGAACAAAAGAACTGTGCTTCCTACACACACGGGCCATATCTAGTTCAACTCTGCTTAGGAAACTAACAAGAACAGTAGCTCTTCTTCTGTCCAAAACACTGTACTTGCAAAGAACAGTAGTGAGTGTTTTTTGCACTGTGTATGGCAATAGGATTGCAATAGTGACTCTTCTTACCAGAAAACAACTCTTGCTCATAGGACCAGAAACTGAATGTAATTCAACTCCATTTAGGACTGGGAAACAAACGGTAGCTCACCTTACAAGAAACACACTTTGCTTTTGAGAAAAGAGCACTCTTCTACTCTTCTGTGTTTCCTATAGGACCAGAACAGTGAGCTTGCTCAGAACAAAAGAACTGTGCTTCCTACACACACGGGCCATAGCTAGTTCAACTCTGCTTAGGAAACTGACAAGAACAGTAGTTCCTCTTCTGTCCAATACACTGTACTTGCAAAGAACAGTAGCGAGTGTTGTTTGTACTGTGTATGGCAATAGGAGCGCAATAGTGACTCTTCTTACCAAAACAACTCTTGCTCATAGGACAAGAAACTGCATCTAATTCAACTCCATTTAGGACTGGGAAACAAACGCTAGCTCGCCTTACAAGAAACACACTCTGCTTTTGAGAAAAGAGCACTCTTCTACTCTACTGTGTTTCCTATGGGGTCAGAAAGGTGAGCTTGCTCAGAACAAAAGAACTCTGCTTCCTACACACACGGACCATATCTAGTTCAACTCTTCTTAGGAAACTGACAAGAACAGTAGCTCCTCTTCTGTCCAATACACTGTACTTGCAAAGAACAGTAGCGAGTGTTGTTTGCACTGTGTATGGCAATAGGAGCGCAATAGTGACTCTTCTTACCAGAAAACAACTCTTGCTCAAAGGACAAGAAACTCCATGTAATTCAACTCCATTTAGGAATGGGAAACAAATGCTAGCTCACCTTACAAGAAACACACTCTGCTTTTGAGAAATGATCACTCTTCTACACTTCTGTGTTTCCTATAGGTCCAGAACAGTGAGCTTGCTCAGAACAAAAGAACTGTGTTTCCTACACAAACGGGCCATATCTAGTTCAACTCTGCTTAGGAAACTGACAAGAACAGTAGATCCTCTTCAGTCCAATACACTGTACATGCTGGGAACAGACGCCAGTGCTATTTGCCCTGTGTATGACAATGGGAGCGCAATAGTGACTCTTCTTACCAGAAAACAACTCTTGCTCCTAGGATCAGAAACTGCATGTGATTCAACTCCATTTAGGACTGGAAAACAAACGCTAGCTCGCCTTACAAGAAACACACTCTGCTTTTGAGAAAAGAGCACTGTTCTACTATACTGTGTTTCCTATGGGGTCCGAACAGGGTGCTTGCTCAGAACAAAAGAACTGTGCTTCCTACACACACAAGCCATATCTAGTACAACTCTGCTTAGGAAACTGACAAGAACAGTAGCTCCTCTTCTGTCCAATACACTGTACTTGCAAAGAACAGTAGCGAGTGTTGTTTGCACTGTGTATGGCAATAGGGGCACAATAGTGACTCTTCTTACCAGAAAACAACTCTTGCTCATAGGACAAGAAACTGCATGTAATTCAACTCCATTTAGGACTGGGAAACAAATGCTAGCTCACCTTACAAGAAACACACTCTGCTTTTGAGAAAAGAGCACTCTTCTACTCTTCTGTGTTTCCTATAGGACCAGAACAGTGAGCTTGCTCAGAACAAAAGAACTGTGCTTCCTACACACACGGGCCATATCTCGTTCAACTCTGCTTAGCAAACTGACAAGAACAGTAGCTCCTCTTCTGTCCAATACACTGTACTTGCTGGGAACAGACACGAGTGCTATTTGCACTGTTTATGGCAAAGGGAGCACAATAGTGACTTTCCTTACCAGAAAACATCCCTTGTTCGTAGGACCAGAAACTGCATGTGATTCAACTCCATTTCGGACTGGAAACAAACGCTACCTCAACCTTACAAGAAACACCCTCTGCTTTTGAGAAAAGAGCACTCTTCTACTCTACTGTGTTTCCTATAGGACCAGAACAGTGAGCTTGCTCAGAACAAAAGAACTGTGCTTCCTACACACACGGGCCATATCTAGTTCAACTCTGCTTAGGAAACTGACAAGAACAGTAGCTCCTCTTCTGTCCAATACACTGTACTTGCAAAGAACAGTAGCGAGTGTTGTTTGTACTGTGTATGGCAATAGGAGCGCAATAGTGACTCTTCTTACCAGAAAACAACTCTTGCTCATAGGACAACTAACTGCATCAAATTCAACTCCGTTTCTGACTGGGAAACAAACACTAGCTCACCTTACAAGAAACACACTCTGCTTTTGAGAAAAGAGCACTCTTCTACTCTTCTGTGTTTCCTATAGGACCAAAACAGTGAGCTTGCTCAGAACAAAAGAACTGTGCTTCCTACACACACGGGCCATATCTCATTCAACTCTGCTTAAAAAACTGACAAGAACAGTAGCTCCTCTTCAGTCCAATACACTGTACTTGCTGGGAACAGACGTGACAGCAATTTGCACTGTTCATGGAAATGGGAGCACAATAGTGACTTTCCTTACCAAAAAACATCCCTTGCTCGTAGGACCAGAAACAGCATGTGATTCAACTCCATTTTGGACTGGGAAACAAATGCTAGCTCGCCTTACGAGAAACACACTCTGCTTTTGAGAAAAATGCACTCTTCTATTCTACTGTGTTTCCTATGGGGTCCGAACAGTGAGCTTGCTCAGAACAAAAGAACTGTGCTTCCTACACACACGGGCCATATCTAGTTCAACTCTGCTTAGGAAACTGACAAGAACAGTAGATCATCTTCAGTCCAATACACTGTACATGCTGGGAACAGACGCCAGTGCTATTTGCCCTGTGTATAGCAAAGGGAGCACAATAGTGACTCTTCTTACCAGAAAACAACTCTTGCTCGTAGGACCAGAAACTGCATGTGATACAACTCCATGTAGGACTGGGAAACAAAGCTACCTCGCCTTACAAGAAACACCATCTGCTTTTGAGAAAAGAGCACTCTTCTACTCTACTGTGTTTCCTATAGGGTCGAAACAGTGAGCTTGCTCAGAACAAAAGAACTGTGCTTCCTACACACACGGGCTATTACTAGTTCAACTCTGCTTAGGAAACTGACAAGAACAGTAGATCCTCTTCAGTCCAATACACTGTACATGCTGGGAACAGACGCCAGTGCTATTTGCCCTGTGTATGACAATGGGAGGGCAATAGTGACTCTTCTTACCAGAAAACAATTCTTGCTACTAGGATCAGAAACTGCAAGTGATTCAACTCCATTTAGGACTGGGAAACAAACGCTAGATCGCCTTACAAGAAACACATTCTGCTTTTGAGAAAAGGGCACTCTTCTACTCTACTGTGTTTGCTATTGGGTCTGAAGAGTGAGCTTGCTCAGAACAAAAGAACTGTGCTTCCTACACACACGGGCCATATCTAGTTCAACTCTGCTTAGGAAACTAACAAGAACAGTAGCTCTTCTTCTGTCCAAAACACTGTACTTGCAAAGAACAGTAGCGAGTGTTGTTTGCACTGTGTATGGCAATAGGATTGCAATAGTGACTCTTCTTACCAGAAAACAACTCTTGCTCATAGGACCAGAAACTGAATGTAATTCAACTCCATTTAGGACTAGGAAACAAACGCTAGCTCACCTTACAAGAAACACACTTTCTTTTGAGAAAAGAGCACTCTTCTACTCTTCTGTGTTTCCTATAGGACCAGAACAGTGAGCTTGCTCAGAACAAAAGAACTGTGCTTCCTACACACACGGGCCATATCTAGTTCAACTCTGCTTAGGAAACTGACAAAATAGTAGCTCCTCTTCTGTCCAATACACTGTACTTGCAAAGAACAGTAGCGAGTGTTGTTTGTACTGTGTATGGCAATAGGATTGCAATAGTGACTCTTCTTACCAGAAAACAACTCTTGCTCATAGGACCAGAAACTGAATGTAATTCAACTCCATTTAGGACTGGGAAACAAACGCTAGCTCACCTTACAAGAAACACACTTTCTTTTGAGAAAAGAGCACTCTTCTACTCTTCTGTGTTTTCTATAGGACCAGAACAGTGAGCTTGCTCAGAACAAAAGAACTGTGCTTCCTACACACACGGGCCATATCTAGTTCAACTCTGCTTAGGAAACTGACAAGAATAGTAGCTCCTCTTCTGTCCAATACACTGTACTTGCAAAGAACAGTAGCGAGTGTTGTTTGTACTGTGTATGGCAATAGGAGCGCAATAGTGACTCTTCTTACCAAAACAACTCTTGATCATAGGACAAGAAACTGCATCTAATTCAACTCCATTTAGGACTGGGAAACAAACGCTAGCTCGCCTTACAAGAAATACACTCTGCTTTTGAGAAAAGAGCACTCTTCTACTCTACTGTGTTTCCTATGGGGTCAGAAAGGTGAGCTTGCTCAGAACAAAAGAACTGTGCTTCCTACACACACGGACCATATCTAGTTCAACTCTTCTTAGGAAACTGACAAGAACAGTAGCTCCTCTTCTGTCCAATACACTGTACTTGCAAAGAACAGTAGCGAGTGTTGTTTGCACTGTGTATGGCAATAGGAGCGCAATAGTGACTCTTCTTACCAGAAAACAACTCTTGCTCAAAGGACAAGAAACTCCATGTAATTCAACTCCATTTAGGACTGGGAAACAAACGCTAGCTCGCCTTACAAGAAATACACTCTGCTTTTGAGAAAAGAGCACTCTTCTACTCTACTGTGTTTCCTATGGGGTCAGAAAGGTGAGCTTGCTCAGAACAAAAGAACTGTGCTTCCTACACACACGGACCATATCTAGTTCAACTCTTCTTAGGAAACTGACAAGAACAGTAGCTCCTCTTCTGTCCAATACACTGTACTTGCAAAGAACAGTAGCGAGTGTTGTTTGCACTGTGTATGGCAATAGGAGCGCAATAGTGACTCTTCTTACCAGAAAACAACTCTTGCTCAAAGGACAAGAAACTCCATGTAATTCAACTCCATTTAGGACTGGGAAACAAATGCTAGCTCACCTTACAAGAAACACACTCTGCTTTTGAGAAAAGATCACTCTTCTACCCTTCTGTGTTTCCTATAATTCCAGAACAGTGAGCTTGCTCAGAACAAAAGAACTGTGTTCCCTACACACAAGGGCCATATCTAGTTCAACTCTGCTTAGGAATCTGACAAGAACAG
The DNA here is from genome assembly GCF_949786415.1 of Peromyscus eremicus. Classification (NCBI taxonomy): domain Eukaryota; kingdom Metazoa; phylum Chordata; class Mammalia; order Rodentia; family Cricetidae; genus Peromyscus; species Peromyscus eremicus. The sequence goes on from NW_026736146.1 coordinate 28,532, forward strand.
TAGATCCTCTTCAGTCCAATACACTGTACATGCTGGGAACAGACGCCAGTGCTATTTGCCCTGTGTATGACAATGGGAGCGCAATAGTGACTCTTCTTACCAGAAAACAACTCTTGCTCCTAGGATCAGAAACTGCATGTGATTCAACTCCATTTAGGACTGGAAAACAAACGCTAGCTCGCCTTACAAGAAACACACTCTGCTTTTGAGAAAAGAGCACTCTTCTACTATACTGTGTTTCCTATGGGTTCCGAACAGTGAGCTTGCTCAGAACAAAAGAACTGTGCTTCCTACACACACGGGCCATATCTAGTTCAACTCTGCTTAGGAAACTGACAAGAACAGTAGCTCCTCTTCTGTCCAATACACTGTACTTGCAAAGAACAGTAGCGAGTGTTGTTTGCACTGTGTATGGCAATAGGGGCACTATAGTGACTCTTCTTACCAGAAAACAACTCTTGTTCATAGGACAAGAAACTGCATGTAATTCAACTCCATTTAAGACTGGGAAACAAATGCTAGCTCGCCTTACAAGAAACACACTCTGCTTTTGAGAAAAGAGCACTCTTCTACTCTTCTGTGTTTCCTATAGGACCAGAACAGTGAGCTTGCTCAGAACAAAAGAACTGTGCTTCCTACACACACGGGCCATATCTCGTTCAACTCTGCTTAGCAAACTGACAAGAACAGTAGCTCCTCTTCTGTCCAATACACTGTACTTGCTGGGAACAGACACGAGTGCTATTTGCACTGTTTATGGCAAAGGGAGCACAATAGTGACTTTCCTTACCAGAAAACATCCCTTGTTTGTAGGACCAGAAACTGCATGTGATTCAACTCCATTTCGGACTGGGAAACAAACGCTAGCTCAACCTTACAAGAAACACACTCTGCTTTTGAGAAAAGAGCACTCTTCTACTCTACTGTGTTTCCTACAAGGCCAGAAGAGTGAGCTTGCTCAGAACAAAAGATCTGTGCTTTCTACACACACGGGCTATATCTAGTTCAACTCTGCTTAGGAAACTGACAAGAACAGTAGCTCCTCTTCAGTCCAATACACTGTACTTGCTGGGAGCAGACGCGAGTGCTATTTGCCCTGTGTATGGCAATGGGAGCGAAATAGTGACTCTTCTTACCAGAAAACAACTCTTGCTCGTAGGACCAGAAACTGCATGGGATTCAACTCCGTTTCTGACTGGGAAACAAACACTAGCTAGCCTTACAAGAAACACACTCTGCTTTTGAGAAAAGAGCACTCTTCTATTCTACTGTGTTTACCATGATGTCTAAAAATTGAGGTTGCTCAGAAGTAAAGAACTGTGCTTCACACACACGGGCCATATCTAGTTCAACTCTCCTTAGGAAACTGACAAGAACAGTAGCTCCTCTTCTGTCGAATACACTGTACTTGCTGGGAACAGATGCGAGTGCTATTTGCACTGTGTATGGCAAAGGGAACACAATAGTGACTTTCCTTTCCAGAAAAAAACTCTTGCTCGTAGGACCAGAAACTGCATGTGATTCAACTCCATTTAGGACTGGGAAACAAACCCAAGCTCGTCTTACAAGAAGCACACTCTGCTTTTGAGAAAAGAGCACTCTTCTACTCTACTGTGTTTCTATAGGCCAGAAGAGTGAGCTAGCTCAGAACAAAAGAACTGTGCTTCCTACACACACGGGCCATATCTAGTTCAACTCTGCTTAGGAAACTGACAAGAACAGTAGATCATCTTCAGTCCAATACACTGTACATGCTGGGAACAGACGCCAGTGCTATTTGCCCTGTGTATGACAATGGGAGGGCAATAGTGACTCTTCTTACCAGAAAACAACTCTTGCTCGTATGATCAGAAACTGCATGTGATTCAACTGCATTTAGGACTGCGAAACAAACACTAGCTTGCCTTACAAGAAACACACTCTGCTTTTGAGAAAAGAGCACTCTTCTATTCTACTGTGTTTCATATGGGGTCCGAACAGTGAGCTTGCTCAGAACAAAGAACTGTGCTTCCTACACACATGGGCCATATCTAGTTCAACTCTGCTTAGGAAACTGACAAGAGCAGTAGCTCCTCTTCAGTCCAATACACTGTACTTGCTGGGAACAGACGCGAGTGCTATTTGCACTGTGTATGGCAAAGGGAGAACAATAGTGACTTTCCTTTCCAGAAAAAAACTCTTGCTCGTAGGACCAGAAACTGCATGTGATTCAACTCCATTTAGGACTGGGAAACAAATGCAAGCTCGTCTTACAAGAAACACACTCTGCTTTTGAGAAAAGAGCACTCTTCTACTCTACTGTGTTTCTATAGGCCAGAAGAGTGAGCTAGCTCAGAACAAAAGAACTGTGCTTCCTACACACACGGGCCATATCTAGTTCAACTGTGCTTAGGAAACTGACGAGAACAGTAGCTCCTCTTCAGTCCAATACACTGTACTTGCTGGGAGCAGACGCGAGTGCTATTTGCGCTGTGTATGGCAAAGGGAGAGAAATAGTGACTCTTCTTACCAGAAAACAACTCTTGCTCGTAGGACCAGAAACTGCATGGGATTCAACTCCGTTTCTGACTGGGAAATAAACACTAGCTAGCCTTACAAGAAACACACTCTGCTTTTGAGAAAAGAGCACTCTTCTATTCTACTGTGTTTCCTATGGGGTCCGAACAGTGAGCTTGCTCAGAACAAAAGAACTGTGCTTCCTACACACACGGGCCATATCTAGTTCAACTCTGCTTAGGAAACTGACAAGAACAGTAGATCATCTTCAGTCCAATACACTGTACATGCTGGGAACAGACGCCAGTGCTATTTGCCCTGTGTATAGCAAAGGGAGCACAATAGTGACTCTTCTTACCAGAAAACAACTCTTGCTCGTAGGACCAGAAACTGCATGTGATTCAACTCCATTTAGGACTGGGAATCAAACAGTAGCTTGCCTTACAAGAAACACACTCTGCTTCTGAGAAAAGAGCACTCTTCTACTCTACTGTGTTTCCTATAGGGCCAGAACAGTGCGCTTGCTCAGGACAAAAGAACTGTGCTTCCTACACACACGGGCCATATCTAGTTCAACTCTGCTTAGGAAACAGACAAGAACAGTAGCTCCTCTTCAGTCCAATACACTGTACATGCTTGGAACAGACGCGAGTCCTATTTGCACAGTTTATGGCAAAGGGAGCACAATAGTGTCTTTTCTGACCAGAAAACATCCCTTGCTCGTAGGACCAGAAACTGCATGTGATTCAACTCCATGTAGCACTGGGAAACAAACGCTAGCTCACTTTACAAGAAACACACTCTGCTTTTGAGAAAAGAGCACTCTTCTATTCTTCTGTTTTTCCTATGGGATCCGAACAGTGAGCTTGCTCAGAACAAAAGAACTGTGCTTCCTACACACACGGGCCATATCTAGTTCAACTCTGCTTAGGAAACTGACAAGAACAGTAGCTCCTCTTCAGTCCAATACACTGTACTTGCTGGGAACAGACGCGAGTGCTATTTGCCCTGTGTACAGCAAAGGGAGCACAATAGTGACTCTTCTTAACAGAAAACAACTCTTGCTCTTAGGACCAGAAACTGCATGTGATTCAACTCCATGTAGGACTGGGAAACAAAAGGTAGCTTGCCTTACAAGAAACACACTCTGCTTTTGAATAAAGAGCACTCTTCTACTCTACTGTGTTTCCTATAGGGCCAAAACAGTGAGCTTCCTCAGAACAAAAGAACTGCGCTTCCTACACACACGGGCTATTACTAGTTCAACTCTACTTAGGAAACTGACAAGAACAGTAGATCCTCTTCAGTCCAATACACTGTACATGCTGGGATCAGACGCCAGTGCTATTTGCCTTGTGTATGACAATGGGAGGGCAATAGTGACTCTTCTTACCAGAAAACAATTCTTGCTACTAGGATCAGAAACTGCATATGATTCAACTCCATTTAGGACTGGGAAACAAACGCTAGCTCGCCTTACAAGAAACACACTCTGCTTTTGAGAAAAGAGCACTCTTCTACTCTACTGTGTTTCCTATTGGGTCTGAAGAGTGAGCTTGCTCAGAACAAAAGAACTGTGCTTCCTACACACACGGGCCATATCTAGTTCAACTCTGCTTAGGAAACTAACAAGAACAGTAGCTCTTCTTCTGTCCAAAACACTGTACTTGCAAAGAACAGTAGCGAGTGTTGTTTGCACTGTGTATGGCAATAGGATTGCAATAGTGACTCTTCTTACCAGAAAACAACTCTTGCTCATAGGACCAGAAACTGAATGTAATTCAACTCCATTTAGGACTGGGAAACAAATGCTAGCTCACCTTACAAGAAACACACTTTCTTTTGAGAAAAGAGCACTCTTCTACTCTTCTGTGTTGCCTAAAGGACCAGAACAGTGAGCTTGCTCAGAACAAAAGAACTGTGCTTCCTACACACACGGGCCATAGCTAGTTCAACTCTGCTTAGGAAACTGACAAGAACAGTAGCTCCTCCTCTGTCCAATACACTGTACTTGCAAAGAACAGTAGCGAGTGTTGTTTGTACTGTGTATGGCAATAGGAGCACAATAGTGACTCTTCTTTCCAGAAAACAACTCTTGCTCATAGGACAACTAACTGCATCAAATTCAACTCCATTTAGGACTGCGAAGCAAACACTAGCTCACCTTACAAGAAACACACTCTGCTTTTGAGAAAAGAGCACTCTTCTACTCTTCTGTGTTTCCTATAGGACCAAAACAGTGAGCTTGCTCAGAACAAAAGAACTGTGCTTCCTACACACACGGGCCATATCTCATTCAACTCTGCTTAAAAAACTGACAAGAACAGTAGCTCCTCTTCAGTACAATACACTGTACTTGCTGGGAACAGACGTGAGAGCAATTTGCACTGTTTATGGCAAAGGGAGCACAATAGTGACTTTCCTTACCAAAAAAATCCCTTGCTCGTAGGACCAGAAACAGCATGTGATTCAACTCCATTTTGGACTGGGAAACAAACGATAGCTCGCCTTACGAGAAACACACTCTGCTTTTGAGAAAAATGCACTCTTCTATTCTACGGTGTTTCCTATGGGGTCCGAACAGTGAGCTTGCTCAGAACAAAAGAACTGTGCTTCCTACACACACGGGCCATATCTAGTTCAACTCTGCTTAGGAAACTGACAAGAACAGTAGATCATCTTCAGTCCAATACACTGTACATGCTGGGAACAGACGTCAGTGCTATTTGCCCTGTGTATAGCAAAGGGAGCACAATAGTGGCTCTTCTTACCAGAAAACAACTCTTGCTCGTAGGACCAGAAACTGCATGTGATTCAACTCCATGTAGGACTGGGAAAAAAAAGCTAGCTCGCCTTACAAGAAACACAATCTGCTTTTGAGAAAAGAGCACTCTTCTACTCTACTGTGTTTCCTATGGGGTCGAAACAGTGTGCTTGCTCAGAACAAAAGAACTGTGCTTCCTACACACACGGGCTATTACTAGTTCAACTCTGCTTAGAAACTGACAAGAACAGTAGATCCTCTTCAGTCCAATACACTGTACATGCTGGGAACAGACGCCAGTGCTATTTGCCCTGTGTATGACAATGGGAGGGCAATAGTGACTCTTCTTACCAGAAAACATTTCTTGCTACTAGGATCAGAAACTGCAAGTGATTCAACTCCATTTAGGACTGGGAAACAAACGCTAGCTCGCCTTACAAGAAACACATTCTGCTTTTGAGAAAAGGGCACTCTTCTACTCTACTGTGTTTCCTATTGGGTCTGACGAGTGAGCTTGCTCAGAACAAAAGAACTGTGCTTCCTACACACACGGGCCATATCTAGTTCAACTCTGCTTAGGAAACTAACAAGAACAGTAGCTCTTCTTCTGTCCAAAACACTGTACTTGCAAAGAACAGTAGCGAGTGTTGTTTGCACTGTGTATGTCAATAGGAGCACAATAGTGACTCTTCTTACCAGAAAACAACTCTTGCTCAAAGGACAAGAAACTCCATGTAATTCAACTCCATTTAGGACAGGGAAACAAATGCTAGCTCACCTTACAAAAACACACTCTGCTTTTGAGAAAAGATCACTCTTCTACCCTTCTGTGTTTCCTATAGGTCCAGGTCAGTGAGCTTGCTCAGAACAAAAGAACTGTGTTTCCTACACACACGGGCCATATCTAGTTCAACTCTGCTTAGGAAACTGACAAGAACAGTAGATCCTCTTCAGTCCAATACACTGTACATGCTGGGAACAGACGCCAGTGCTATTTGCCCTGTGTATGACAATGGGAGCGCAATAGTGACTCTTCTTACCAGAAAACAACTCTTGCTCCTAGGATCAGAAACTGCATGTGATTCAACTCCATTTAGGACTGGAAAACAAACGCTAGCTCGCCTTACAAGAAACACACTCTGCTTTTGAGAAAAGAGCACTGTTCTACTATACTGTGTTTCCTATGGGGTCCGAACAGTGAGCTTGCTCAGAACAAAAGAACTGTGCTTCCTACACACACGGGCCATATCTAGTTCAACTCTGCTTAGGAAACTGACAAGAACAGTAGCTCCTCTTCTGTCCAATACACTGTACTTGCAAAGAACAGTAGCGAGTGTTGTTTGCACTGTGTATGGCAATAGGGGCACAATAGTGACTCTTCTTACCAGAAAACAACTCTTGCTCATAGGACAAGAAATTGCATGTAATTCAACTCCATTTAGGACTGGGAAACAAATGCTATCTCACCTTACAAGAAACACACTCTGTTTTGAGAAAAGAGCACTCTTCTACTCTTCTGTTTTTCATATAGGACCAGAACAGTGAGCTTGCTCAGAACAAAAGAACTGTGCTTCCTACACACACGGGCCATATCTCGTTCAACTCTGCTTAGCAAACTGACAAGAACAGTAGCTCCTCTTCTGTCCAATACACTGTACTTGCTGGGAACAGACACGAGTGCTATTTGCACTGTTTATGGCAAAGGGAGCACAATAGTGACTTTCCTTACCAGAAAACATCCCTTGTTCGTAGGACCAGAAACTGCATGTGATTCAACTCCATTTCGGACTGGGAAACAAACGCTAGCTCAACCTTACAAGAAACACACTCTGCTTTTGAGAAAAGAGCACTCTTCTACTCTACTGTGTTTCCTCCAGGGCCAGAAGAGTGAGCTTGCTCAGAACAAAAGATCTGTGCTTTCTACACACACGGGCTATATCTAGTTCAACTCTGCTTAGGAAACTGACAAGAACAGTAGCTCCTCTTCAGTCCAATACACTGTACTTGCTGGGAGCAGACGCGAGTGCTATTTGCCCTGTGTATGGCAATGGGATCGAAATAGTGACTCTTCTTACCAGAAAACAACTCTTGCTCATAGGACCAGAAACTGCATGGGATTCAACTCCGTTTCTGACTGGGAAACAAACACTATCTAGCCTTACAAGAAACACACTCTGCTTTTGAGAAAAGAGCACTCTTCTATTCTACTGTGTTTACCATGATGTCTGAAAATTGAGGTTGCTCAGAAGTAAAGAACTGTGCTTCACACACACGGGCCATATCTAGTTCAACTCTCCTTAGGAAACTGACAAGAACAGTAGCTCCTCTTCTGTCGAATACACTGTACTTGCTGGGAACAGATGCGAGTGCTATTTGCACTGTGTATGGCAAAGGGAGCACAATAGTGACTTTCCTTACCAGAAAACATCCCTTGCTCACAGGACAAAAAACTGCATGTGATTCTACTCCATTTAGACCTGGGAAACAAACACTAGCTAGCCTTACAAAAACACACTCTGCTTTTGAGAAAAGAGCACTCTTCTACTCTACTGTGTTTACTATTTGGTCCGAAAATTGAGCTTGCTCAGAACAAAAGAACTGTGCTTCCTACACACGGGCCATAGCTAGTTCAACTCTGCTTAGGAAACTGACAAGAACAGTAGCTCCTCTTCTGTCCAATACACTGTACTTGCTGGGAACAGACGCGAGTGCTATTTGCACTGTGTATGGCAATGGTAGCACAATAGTGACTCTTCTTACCAGAAAACAACTCTTGCTCTTAGGACCAGAAACTGCATGTGATTCAACTCCATTTAGGACTGGGAAATAAACGCTAGCTCGCATTACAAGAAACACACTCTGCTTCTGAGAAAAGAGCACTCTTCTACTCTTTTGTGTTTCCTATAAAGCCAGAACAGTGAGCTTGCTCAGAACAAAAGAACTGTGCTTCCTACACACACGGGCCATGTCTAGTTCAACTCTGCTTAGGAAACTGACAAGAACAGTAGCTCCTCTTCAGTCCAATACACTGTAATTGCTGGGAACAGACGCGAGTGCTATTTGCACTGTTTATAACAAAGGGAGCACAATAGTGACTTTCCTTACCAGAAAACATCCCTTGCTCATAGGACCAGAAACTGCATAGGATTCAACTCGATTTTGGACTGGGAAACAAACGCTAGCTCGCCTTACGAGAAACACACTCTGCTTTTGAGAAAAGAGCACTCTTCTTTTGTACTGTGTTTCCTATGGGGTCCGAACAGTGAGCTCGCTCAGAACAAAAGAACTGTGCTTCCTACACACACGGGCCATATCTAGTTCAACTCTGCTTAGGAAACTGACAAGAACAGTAGATCATCTTCAGTCCAATACACTGTACATGCTGGGAACAGACGCCAGTGCTATTTGGCCTGTATATGACAATTAGAGCACAATAGTGACTCTTCTTACCAGAAAACAACTCTTGCTCGTAGGACCAGAAACTGCATGTGATTCAACTCCATTTAGGACTGGGAAACAAACGCTAGCTCGCCTTCCAAGAAACACACTCTGCTTTTGAGAAAAGAGCACTCTTCTATTCTACTGTGTTTCCTATGGGGTCCGAACAGTGAGCTTGCTCAGAACAAAAGAACTGTGCTTCCTACACACACGGGCTATATCTAGTTCAACTCTGCTTAGGAAACTGACAAGAACAGTAGATCCTCTTCAGTCCAATACACTGTAATTGCTGGGAACAAACGCGATTGCTATTTGCACTGTGTATGGCAAAGGGAATACAATAGTGACATTCCTTTCCAGAAAACAACTCTTGCTTGTAGGACCAGAAACTGCATGTGATTCAACTCCATTTAGGACTGGGAAACAAACGCAAGCTCGCCTTACAAGAAACACACTCTGCTTTTGAGAAAAGAGCACTGTTCTACTTTACTGTGTTTCCTATAGGCCAGAAGAGTGAGCTTGCTCAGAACAAAAGAACTGTGCTTCCTACACACACAGGCCATATCTAGTTCAACTCTGCTTAAAAAACTGACAAGAACAGTAGATCCTCTTCAGTCCAATACACTTTACATGCTGGGAACAGACACCAGTGCTATTTGCCCTGTGTAAGACAATGGGAGCGCAATAGTGACTCTTCTTACCATAGAACAATTCTTGCTCATAGGACCAGAAACTGCATGAGATTCAAATCCATTTAGGACTGGGAAACAAACGCAAGCTCGCCTTACAAGAAACACATTCTGTTTTTGAGAAAAGAGCACTCTTCTACTCTACTGAGTTTCCTATAGGGCCAGAACAGTGAGCTTGCTCAGAACAAAAGAACTGTGCTTCCTACACACACGAGGCATATCTAGTTCAACTCTGCTTAGGAAACTGACAAGAGCAGTAGCTCCTCTTCAGTCCAATACACTGTAATTGCTGGAAACAAACGCGAGTGCTATTTGCACTGTGTATGGCAAAGGGAACACAATAGTGACTTTCCTTTCCAGAAAACAACTCTTGCTTGTAGGACCAGAAACTGCATGTGATTCAACTCCATTTAGGACTGGGAAACAAACGCAATCTCGCCTTACAAGAAACACACTCTGCTTTTGAGAAAAGAGCACTGTTCTACTTTACTGTGTTTCCTATAGGCCAGAAGAGTGAGCTTGCTCAGAACAAAAGAACTGTGCTTCCTACACACACGGGCCATATCTAGTTCAACTCTGCTTAGGAAACTGACAAGAACAGTAGATCCTCTTCAGTCCAATACACTTTACATGCTGGGAACAGACGCCAGTGCTATTTGCCCTGTGTATGACAATGGGAGCGAAATAGTGACTCTTCTTACCAGAGAACAACTCTTGCTCATAGGACCAGAAACTGCATGTGATTCAACTCCATTTAGGACTGGGAAACAAATGCTAGCTCGCCTTACAAGAAACACATTCTGTTTTTGAGAAAAGAGCACTTTTCTACTCTACTGAGTTTCCTATATGGCCAGAATAGTGAGCTTGCTCAGAACAAAAGAAGTGTACTTCCTACACACACGGGCCATATCTAGTTCAACTCTGCTTAGGAAACTGACAAGAACAGTAGCTCCTCTTCAGTCCAATACACTGTACTTGCTGGGAACAGACTCGAGTGCTATTTGCACTGTGTATGGCAATGGTAGCACAATAGTGACACTTCTTACCAGACAACAACTCTTGCTCGTAGGACCAGAAACTGCATGTGATTCAACTCCATTTAGGACTGGGTAACAAACGCTAGCTGGCCTTACAAGAAATACACTCTGCTTTTGAGAAAAGAGCACTCTTCTACTCTACGGTGTTTCCTATGGGGTCCGAACAGTGAGCTTGCTCAGAACAAAAGAACTGTGCTTCCTACACACACGGGCCATATCTAGTTCAACTCTGCTTAGGAAACTCACAAGAACAGTACCTCCTCTTCTGTCCAATACACTGTACTTGCAAAGAACAGTAGCGAGTGTTGTTTGCACTGTGTATGTCAATAGGAGCGCAATAGTGACTCTTCTTACCAGAAAACAACTCTTGCTCATAGGACAAGAAACTGCATGTATTTCAACTCCATTTAGGACTGGGAGACAAACGCTAGCTCGCCTTACAAGAAACAAACTCTGCTACTGAGAAAAGAGCACTCTTCTACTCCTCTGTGTTGTCTATAGGGCCAGAACAGTGAGCTTGCTCAGAACAAAAGAACTGTGCTTCCGTCACACACGGGCCATATCTAGTTCAACTCTGCTTAGTAAACTGACAAGAACAGTAGCTCCTCTTCAGTCCAATACACTGTACTTGCTGGGAACAGACGTGAGTGCTATTTGCACTGTTTATGGCAAAGGGAGCACAATAGTGACTTTCCTTACCAGAAAACATCCCTTGCTCGTAGGAGCAGAAACTGCATGTGATTCAACTCCATTTTGGACTGGGAAACAAACGCTAGCTCGCCTTACAAGAAACAAACTCTGTTCTTGAGAAAAGAGCACTCTTCTATTCTACTGTGTTTCCTATGGGGTCCGAACATTGAGCTTGCGCAGAACAAAAGAACTGTGCTTCCTACACACACGGGCCATATCTAGTTCAACTCTGCTTAGGAAACTGACAAGAACAGTAGATCATCTTCAGTCCAATACACTGTACATGCTGGGAATAGACACCAGTGCTATTTGCCCTGTGTATGACAATGGGAGGGAAATAGTGACTCTTCTTACCAGAAAACAACTCTTGCTCGTAGGACCAGAAACTGCATGTGATTCAACTCCATGTAGGACTGGGAAACAAAAGCTAGCTCGCCTTACAAGAAACACAATCTGCTTTTGAATAAACAGCACTCTTCTACTCTACTGTGTTTCCTATGGGGTCGAAACAGTGAGCTTGCTCAGAACAAAAGAACTGTGCTTCCTACACACACGGGCCATATCTAGTTCAACTCTGCTTAGGAAACTGACAAGAACAGTAGCTCCTCTTCTGTCCAATACACTGTACTTGCAAAGAACAGTAGCGAGTGTTGTTTGCACTGTGTATGGCAATAGGGGCACAATAGTGACTCTTCTTACCAGAAAACAACTCTTGCTCGTAGGACCAGAAACTGCATGGGATTCAACTCCGTTTCTGACTGGGAAACAAACACTAGCTAGCCTTACAAGAAACACACTCTGCTTTTGAGAAAAGAGCACTCTTCTATTCTACTGTGTTTACCATGATGTCTGAAAATTGAGGTTGCTCAGAAGTAAAGAACTGTGCTTCACACACACGGGCCATATCTAGTTCAACTCTCCTTAGGAAACTGACAAGAACAGTAGCTCCTCTTCTGTCGAATACACTGTACTTGCTGGGAACAGACGCGAGTGCTATTTGCACTGTGTATGGCAAAGGGAGCACAATAGTGACTTTCCTTACCAGAAAACATCCCTTGCTCACAGGACCAAAAACTGCATGTGATTCAACTCCATTTAGACCTGGGAAACAAACACTAGCTAGCCTTACAAAAACACACTCTGCTTTTGAGAAAAGAGCACTCTTAAACTCTACTGTGTTTACTATTTGGTCCGAAAATTGAGCTTGCTCAGAACAAAAGAACTGTGCTTCCTACACACACGGGCCATAGCTAGTTCAACTCTGCTTAGGAAACTGACAAGAACAGTAGCTCCTCTTCTGTCCAATACACTGTACTTGCTGGGAACAGACTCGAGTGCTATTTGCACTGTGTATGGCAATGGTAGCACAATAGTGACTCTTCTTACCAGAAAACACCTCTTGCTCTTAGGACCAGAAACTGCATGTGATTCAACTCCATTTAGGACTGGGAAATAAACGCTAGCTCGCATTACAAGAAACACACTCTGCTTCTGAGAAAAGAGCACTCTTCTACTCTTTTGTGTTTCCTATAAAGCCAGAACAGTGAGCTTGCTCAGAACAAAAGAACTGTGCTTCCTACACACACGGGCCATGTCTAGTTCAACTCTGCTTAGGAAACTGACAAGAACAGTAGCTCCTCTTCAGTCCAATACACTGTAATTGCTGGGAACAGACGCGAGTGCTATTTGCACTGTTTATAACAAAGGGAGCACAATAGTGACTTTCCTTACCAGAAAACATCCCTTGCTCGTAGGACCAGAAACTTCATGTGATTCAACTCGATTTTGGACTGGGAAACAAACGCTAGCTCGCCTTACGAGAAACACACTCTGCTTTTGAGAAAAGAGCACTCTTCTTTTGTACTGTGTTTCCTATGGGGTCCGAACAGTGAGCTCGCTCAGAACAAAAGAACTGTGCTTCCTACACACACGGGCCATATCTAGTTCAACTCTGCTTAGGAAACTGACAAGAACAGTAGATCATCTTCAGTCCAATACACTGTACATGCTGGGAACAGACGCCAGTGCTATTTGCCCTGTATATGACAATTAGAGCACAATAGTGACTCTTCTTACCAGAAAACAACTCTTGCTCGTAGGACCAGAAACTGCATGTGATTCAACTCCATTTAGGACTGGGAAACAAACGCTAGCTCGCCTTCCAAGAAACACACTCTGCTTTTGAGAAAAGAGCACTCTTCTATTCTACTGTGTTTCCTATGGGGTCTGAACAGTGAGCTTGCTCAGAACAAAAGAACTGTGCTTCCTACACACACGGGCTATATCTAGTTCAACTCTGCTTAGGAAACTGACAAGAACATTAGATCCTCTTCAGTCCAATACACTGTACATGCTGGGAACAAACGCGATTGCTATTTGTACTGTGTATGGCAAAGGGAATACAATAGTGACTTTCCTTTCCAGAAAACAACTCTTGCTTGTAGGACCAGAAACTGCATGTGATTCAACTCCATTTAGGACTGGGAAACAAACGCAAGCTCGCCTTACAAGAAACACACTCTGCTTTTGAGAAAAAAGCACTGTTCTACTTTACTGTGTTTCCTATAGGCCAGAAGAGTGAGCTTGCTCAGAACAAAAGAACTGTGCTTCCTACACACACAGGCCATATCTAGTTCAACTCTGCTTAGGAAACTGACAAGAACAGTAGATCCTCTTCAGTCCAATACACTTTACATGCTGGGAACAGACAGCAGTGCTATTTGCCCTGTGTAAGACAATGGGAGCACAATAGTGACTCTTCTTACCATAGAACAACTCTTGCTCATAGGACCAGAAACTGCATGAGATTCAACTCCATTTAGGACTGGGAAACAAACGCAAGCTCGCATTACAAGAAACACATTCTGTTTTTGAGAAAAGAGCACTCTTCTACTCTACTGATTTTCCTATATGGCCAGAATAGTGAACTTGCTCAGAACAAAAGAAGTGTAGTTCCTACACACACGGGCCATATCTAGTTCAACTCTGCTTAGGAAACTGACAAGAACAGTAGCTCCTCTTCAGTCCAATACACTGTACTTGCTGGGAACAGACTGGAGTGCTATTTGCACTGTGCATGGCAATGGTAGCACAATAGTGACTCTTCTTACCAGAAAAAAACTCTTGCTCGTAGGACCAGAAACTGCATGTGATTCAACTCCATTTAGGACTGGGTAACAAACGCTAGCTGGCCTTACAAGATATACACTCTGCTTTTGAGAAAAGAGCACTCTTCTACTCTACGGTGTTTCCTATGGGGTCCGAACAGTGAGCTTGCTCAGAACAAAAGAACTGTGCTTCGTACTCACACGGGCCATATCTAGTTCAACTCTGCTTAGGAAACTCACAAGAACAGTACCTCCTCTTCTGTCCAATACACTGTACTTGCAAAGAACAGTAGCGAGTGTTGTTTGCACGGTGTATGGCAATAGGAGCGCAATAGTGACTCTTCTTACCAGAAAACAACTCTTGCTCATAGGACAAGAAACTGCATGTATTTCAACTCCATTTAGGACTGGGAAACAAATGCTAGCTCGCCTTACAAGAAACACACTCTGCTTTTGAGAAAAGAGCACTCTTCTACTCTACTGTGTTTCCTATAGGCCAGAAGATTGAGCTTGCTCAGTACAAAAGAACTGTGCTTCCTACACACACGGGCCATATCTAGTTCAACTGTGGTTAGGAAACTGACAAGAACAGTAGCTCCTCTTCTGTCCAATACACTGTACTTGCAAAGAACAGTAGCGAGTGTTGTTTGCACTGTGTATGGCAATACGAGCGTAATAGTGACTCTTCTTAACAGAAAACAACTCATGCTCATAGGACAAGAAACTGCATGTAATTCAACTCCATTTAGGACTGGGAAACAAACGCTAGCTCACCTTACAAGAAACACACTCTGCTTTTGAGAAAAGAGCACTCTTCTACTCTTCTGTGTTTCCTATAGGACCAAAACAGTGAGCTTGCTCAGAACAAAAGAACTGTGCTTCCTAAACACACGGGCCATATCTAGTTCAACTCTGCTTAGGAAACTGACAAGAACAGTAGATCGTCTTCAGTCCAAAACACTGTACTTGCTGGGAAGAGACGCGAGTGCTATTTGCACTGTTTATGGCAAAGGGAGCACAATAGTGACTTTCCTTACCAGAAAACATCCCTTGCTCGCAGGACCAAAAACTGCATGTGATTCAACTCCATTTAGGACTGGGAAACAAACGCTAGCTCACCTTACAAGAAACACACTCTGCTCTTGAGAAAAGAGCACTCTTCTACTCTACTGTGTTTCCTATAGGGCCAGAACAGTGAGCTTGCTCAGAACAAAAGAACTGTGCTTCCAACACACAAGGGCCATATCGAGATCAATTCTGCATAGAAAAATGACTAGGACAGTAGATCCTTTGAGTCCAATACACTGTATGCTGGGAACAGACGCCAGTGCTATTTGCCCTGTGTATGACAATGGGAGCACAATAGTGACTCTGCTTACAAGAAAACAACTCTTGCTCGTAGGACGAGAAACTGCATGTGATTCAACTCCATTTAGGACTGAAAAACAAATGCTAGCTCGCCTTACAAGAAACACACACTGCTTTTGAGAAAAGGGCACTCTTCTACTCTACTCTGTTTCTTATGGGGTCAGAACAGTGAGCTTGCTCAGAACAAAAGAACTGTGCTTCCTACACACAAGGGCCATATCTAGATCAATTCTGCTTAGGAAACTGACATGGACAGGAGATCCTCTTCAGTCCAATACACTGTACATGCTCGGAACAGACGCCAGTGCTATTTGCCCTGTGTATGACAATGGGAGCACAATAGTGACTCTTCTTACCAGAAAACAACTCTTGCTCGTAGGACCAGAAACTGCATGTGATTCAACTCCATTTTGGACTGGGAAACAAACGCTAGCTCGCCTTACAAGAAACATACTCTGTTTTTGAGAAAAGAGCACTCTTCTATTCTACTGTGTTTCCTATGGGGTCCGAACATTGAGCTTGCTCAGAACAAAAAAACTGTGCTTCCTACACACACGGGCCATATCTAGTTCAACTGTGGTTAGGAAACTGACAAGAACAGTAGATCCTCTTCAATCCAATACACTTTACATGCTGGGAACAGACGCCATTGCTATTTGCCCTGTGTATGACAATGGGAGCGCAATAGTGACTTTTCTTACCATAAAACAACTCTTGCTCGTAGGACCAGAAACTGCATGTGATTCAACTACATTTAGGACTGGGAAACAAACGCTAGCTCGCCTTACAAGAAACACATTCTGCTTTTGAGAAAAGAGCACTCTTCTACTCTACTGTGTTTCCTATAGGGCCAAAACAGTGAGCTTGCTCAGAACAAAAGAACTGTGCTTCCTTCACACACGGGCCATATCTAGTTCAACTCTGCTTAGGAAACTGACAAGAACAGTTGGTCTTCATCTGTCCAATACACTGTACTTGCAAAGAACAGTAGCGAGTGTTGTTTGCACTGTGTATGGCAATGGTAGCACAATAGTGACTCTTCTTACCAGAAAACAACTCTTGCTCGTAGGACTTGAAACTGCATGTGATTCAACTCCATTTAGGACTGGGAAACAAACGCTAGCTCACCTTACAAGAAACACACACTGCTTTTGAGAAAAGGGCACTCTTCTACTCTACTGTGTTTCTTATGGGGTCAGAACAGTGAGCTTGCTCAGAACAAAAGAACTGTGCTTCCTACACACACGGGCCATATCTAGATCAATTCTGCTTAGGAAACTGACAAGAACAGGAGATCCTCTTCTGTCCAATACACTGTACATGCTCGGAACAGACGCCAGTGCTATTTGCCCTGTGTATGACAATGGGAGCACAATAGTGACTCTTCTTACCAGAAAACAACTCTTGCTCGTAGGACCAGAGACTGCATGTGATTCAACTCCATATAGGACTGGGAAACCAACGCTACCTCGCCTTACAAGAAACACACTCTGCTTTTGATAAAAGAGCACTCTTCTACTCTACTGTGTTTCGTATGGTGTCCGAACAGTGAGCTTGCTCAGAACAAAAGAACTGTGCTTCCTACACACACGGGCCATATCTAGTTCAACTCTGCTTATGAAACTGACAAGAACAGTAGCTCCTCTTCTGTCCAATACACTGTACTTGCAAAGAACAGTAGCGAGAGTTGTTAGCACTGTGTATGGCAATAGGAGCCCAATAGTGACTCTTCTTACCAGAAAACAACTCTTGCTCATAGGACAAGAAACTGCATGTAATTCAACTCCATTTAGGACTGGGAACCAATTGCTAGCTCACCTTACAAGAAACACACTCTGCTTTTGAGAAAAGAGCACTCTTCTACTCTTCTGTGTTTCCTATAGGACCAGAACAGTGAGCTTGCTCAGAACAAAAGAACTGTGCTTCCTAAACACACGGGCCATATCTCGTTCAACTCTGCTTAGGAAACTGACAAGAACAGTAGCTCCTCTTCAGTCCAATACACTATACTTGCTGGGAACAGACGCGAGTGCTATTTGTACTGTTTATGGCAAAGGGAGCATAATAGTGACTTTTTTTTTACCAGAAAACACCCCTTGCTTGTAGGACCAAAAACTGCATGTGACTCAACTCCATTTTGGACTGGGAAACAAACGCTAGCTCACCTTACAAGAAAAAAACTCTGCTTTTGAGAAAAGAGCACTCTTCTTCTCTACTGTGTTTACTGTAGGGCCAGAACAGTGAGCTTGCTCAGAACAAAAGAACTGTGCTTCCTACACACAGGGGCTATATCTAGTTCAACTCTGCTTAGGAAACTGACAAGAACAGTAGCTCCTATTCAGTCCAATACACTGTACTTGCTGGGAGCAGACGCGAGTGCTATTTGCACTGTGTATGGCAATGGGAGCGAAATAGTGACTCTTCTTACCAGAAAACAACTCTTGCTCCTAGGACCAGAAACAGCATGGGATTCCCGTCCGTTTCTGACTGGGAAACAAACACTAGCTAGCCTTACAACAAACACACTCTGCTTTTGAGAAAAGACCACACTTCTATTCTACTGTGTTTACTATGGTGTCTGAAAATTGAGCTTGCTCAGAACAAAAGAATTTTGTTACACACACGGGCCATATGTAGTTCAACTCTGCTTAGGAAACTGACAAGAACAGTAGCTCCTCTTCAGTCCAGTACACTGTACTTGCTGGGAACAGACGTGAGTGCTATTTGAACTGTTTATGGCAAAGGGAGAAAAATAGTGACTTTCCTTTCCAGAAAACTTCCCTTGCTCGTTGGACCAGAAACTGCATGTGATTCAACTCCATTTTGGACTGGGAAACAAACGCAAGCTCGCCTTCCAAGAAACACACTCTGCTTTTGAGAAAAGAGCACTCTTCTACTCTACTGTGTTTCCTATAGGCCAGAAGAGTGAGCTTGCTGAGAACAAAAGAACTGTGCTTCCTACACACACGGGCCATATCTAGTTCAACTCTGCTTAGGAAACTGACAAGAACAGTAGATCCTCTTCAGTCCAATACACTTTACATGCTGGGAACAGACGCCAGTGCTATTTGCCCTGTGTATGACAATGGGAGCACAACAGTGACTCTTCTTACCAGAAAACAACTCTTGCTCTTAGGACCAGAAACTGCATGTGATTCATCTCCATTTTGGACTGGGAAACAAACGCTAGCTCGCCTTCCAAGAAACACACTCTGCTTTGGAGAAAAGAGCACTCTTCTATTCTACTGTGTTTCCTATGGGGTCCGAACAGTGAGCTTGCTCAGAACAAAAGAACTGTGCTTCCTACACACATGGGCCATATCTAGTTCAACTCTGCTTAGGAAACTGACAAGAACAGTAGATCATTCTCAGTCCAATACACTGTACATGCTGGGAACAGACGCGAGTGCTATTTGCCCTGTGTATGACAATGGGAGCGCAATAGTGACTCTTCTTACCAGAAAACAACTCTTGCTTGTAGGACCAGAAACTGCATGGGATTCAACTCCGTTTCTGACTGGGAAACAAACACTAGCTAGCCTTACAAGAAAAACACTCTGCTTTTGAGAAAAGAGCACTCTTCTCCTCTACTATGTTTACTGTGGGGTCCGAAAATTGAGCTTGCTCAGAACAAAAGAACTGTTGTCACACATCCGGGCCATATCTAGTTCAACTCTGCTTAGGAAACTGACAAGAACAGTAGCTCCTCTTCTGTCCAATACACTTTAATTGCTGGGAACAGACGAGACTGCTATTTGCACTGTGTATGGCAATGGTAGCACAATAGTGACTCTTCTTACCAGAAAACAACTCTTGCTCATAGGACCAGAAACTGCATGTGATTCAACTCCATTTAGGACTGGGAAACAAACGCTAGCTCACCTTACAAGAAACACACTCTGCTTCTGAGAAAAGAGCACTCTTCTACTCTTCTGTGTTTCCTATAGGGCCAGAACAGTGAGCTTGCTCAGAACAAAAGAACTCTGCTTCCTACACACACGAGCCATATCTAGTTCAACTCTGCTTAGGAAACTAACAAGAACAGTAGCTCCTCTTCAGTCCAATACACTGTACTTGCTTGAACAGACGTGAGTGCTATTTGCACTGTTTATCGCAAAGGGAGCACAAAAGTGACTTTCTTACCAGAATACATCCCTTGTTCGTAGGACCAGAAACTGCATGTGATTCAACTCCATTTTGGACTGGGAAACAAACGCTATCTCGCCTTACAAGAAACACACTCTGCTTTTGAGAAAAGAGCACTCTTCTATTCTACTGTGTTTCCTATGGGGTCCGAACAGTGAGCTTGCTCAGAACAAAAGAACTGTGCTTCCTACACACACGGGCCATATCTAGTTCAACTCTGCTTAGGAAACTGACAAGAAAAGTAGATTCTCTTCAGTCCAATACACTGTATATGCTGTGAACAGACGCCAGTGCTATTTGTCCTGTGTATGACAATGGGAGCGCAATAGTGACTCTTCTTACCAGAAAACAACTCTTGCTTGTAGGACCAGAAACTGCATGTGATTCAACTCCATTTAGGACTGGGAAACAAACGCTAGCTCGCCTTACAAGCAACACACTCTGCTTTGAGAAAAGAGCACTCTTCTACTCTACTGTGTTTCCTATAGGGCCAGAATAGTGAGCTTGCTCAGAACAAAAGAACTGTGTTTCCTACACACACGGGCTATATCTAGTTCAACTCTGCTTAGGAAACTGACAAGAACAGTAGCTCCTCTTCAGTCCAGTACACTGTACTTGCTGGGAACAGACGTGAGTGCTATTTGAACTGTTTATGGCAAAGGGAGAAAAATAGTGACTTTCCTTTCCAGAAAACTTCCCTTGCTCGTTGGACCAGAAACTGCATGTGATTCAACTCCATTTTGGACTGGGAAACAAACGCAAGCTCGCCTTCCAGGAAACACACTCTGCTTTTGAGAAAAGAGCACTCTTCTACTCTACTGTGTTTCCTATAGGCCAGAAGAGTGAGCTTGCTGAGAACAAAAGAACTGTGCTTCCTACACACACGGGCCATATCTAGTTCAACTCTGCTTAGGAAACTGACAAGAACAGTAGATCCTCTTCAGTCCAATACACTTTACATGCTGGGAACAGACGCCAGTGCTATTTGCCCTGTGTATGACAATGGGAGCACAACAGTGACTCTTCTTACCAGAAAACAACTCTTGCTCTTAGGACCAGAAACTGCATGTGATTCATCTCCATTTTGGACTGGGAAACAAACGCTAGCTCGCCTTCCAAGAAACACACTCTGCTTTGGAGAAAAGAGCACTCTTCTATTCTACTGTGTTTCCTATGGGGTCCGAACAGTGAGCTTGCTCAGAACAAAAGAACTGTGCTTCCTACACACATGGGCCATATCTAGTTCAACTCTGCTTAGGAAACTGACAAGAACAGTAGATCATTCTCAGTCCAATACACTGTACATGCTGGGAACAGACGCGAGTGCTATTTGCCCTGTGTATGACAATGGGAGCGCAATAGTGACTCTTCTTACCAGAAAACAACTCTTGCTTGTAGGACCAGAAACTGCATGGGATTCAACTCCGTTTCTGACTGGGAAACAAACACTAGCTAGCCTTACAAGAAAAACACTCTGCTTTTGAGAAAAGAGCACTCTTCTCCTCTACTATGTTTACTGTGGGGTCCGAAAATTGAGCTTGCTCAGAACAAAAGAACTGTTGTCACACATCCGGGCCATATCTAGTTCAACTCTGCTTAGGAAACTGACAAGAACAGTAGCTCCTCTTCTGTCCAATACACTTTAATTGCTGGGAACAGACGAGACTGCTATTTGCACTGTGTATGGCAATGGTAGCACAATAGTGACTCTTCTTACCAGAAAACAACTCTTGCTCATAGGACCAGAAACTGCATGTGATTCAACTCCATTTAGGACTGGGAAACAAACGCTAGCTCACCTTACAAGAAACACACTCTGCTTCTGAGAAAAGAGCACTCTTCTACTCTTCTGTGTTTCCTATAGGGCCAGAAGAGTGAGCTTGCTCAGAACAAAAGAACTCTGCTTCCTACACACACGAGCCATATCTAGTTCAACTCTGCTTAGGAAACTAACAAGAACAGTAGCTCCTCTTCAGTCCAATACACTGTACTTGCTTGAACAGACGTGAGTGCTATTTGCACTGTTTATCGCAAAGGGAGCACAAAAGTGACTTTCTTACCAGAATACATCCCTTGTTCGTAGGACCAGAAACTGCATGTGATTCAACTCCATTTTGGACTGGGAAACAAACGCTATCTCGCCTTACAAGAAACACACTCTGCTTTTGAGAAAAGAGCACTCTTCTATTCTACTGTGTTTCCTATGGGGTCCGAACAGTGAGCTTGCTCAGAACAAAAGAACTGTGCTTCCTACACACACGGGCCATATCTAGTTCAACTCTGCTTAGGAAACTGACAAGAAAAGTAGATTCTCTTCAGTCCAATACACTGTATATGCTGTGAACAGACGCCAGTGCTATTTGTCCTGTGTATGACAATGGGAGCGCAATAGTGACTCTTCTTACCAGAAAACAACTCTTGCTTGTAGGACCAGAAACTGCATGTGATTCAACTCCATTTAGGACTGGGAAACAAACGCTAGCTCGCCTTACAAGCAACACACTCTGCTTTGAGAAAAGAGCACTCTTCTACTCTACTGTGTTTCCTATAGGGCCAGAATAGTGAGCTTGCTCAGAACAAAAGAACTGTGTTTCCTACACACACGGGCTATATCTAGTTCAACTCTGCTTAGGAAACTGACAAGAACAGTAGCTCCTCTTCAGTCCAGTACACTGTACTTGCTGGGAACAGACGTGAGTGCTATTTGCCCTGTGTATGACAATGGGAGCGCAATAGTGACTCTTCTTACCAGAAAACAACTCTTGCTTGTAGGACCAGAAACTGCATGGGATTCATCTCCGTTTCTGACTGGGAAACAAACACTAGCTAGCCTTACAAGAAAAACACTCTGCTTTTGAGAAAAGAGCACTCTTCTCCTCTACTATGTTTACTGTGGGGTCCGAAAATTGAGCTTGCTCAGAACAAAAGAACTGTTGTCACACATCCGGGCCATATCTAGTTCAACTCTGCTTAGGAAACTGACAAGAACAGTAGCTCCTCTTCTGTCCAATACACTTTAATTGCTGGGAACAGACGAGACTGCTATTTGCACTGTGTATGGCAATGGTAGCACAATAGTGACTCTTCTTACCAGAAAACAACTCTTGCTCATAGGACCAGAAACTGCATGTGATTCAACTCCATTTAGGACTGGGAAACAAACGCTAGCTCACCTTACAAGAAACACACTCTGCTTCTGAGAAAAGAGCACTCTTCTACTCTTCTGTGTTTCCTATAGGGCCAGAACAGTGAGCTTGCTCAGAACAAAAGAACTCTGCTTCCTACACACACGAGCCATATCTAGTTCAACTCTGCTTAGGAAACTAACAAGAACAGTAGCTCCTCTTCAGTCCAATACACTGTACTTGCTTGAACAGACGTGAGTGCTATTTGCACTGTTTATCGCAAAGGGAGCACAAAAGTGACTTTCTTACCAGAATACATCCCTTGTTCGTAGGACCAGAAACTGCATGTGATTCAACTCCATTTTGGACTGGGAAACAAACGCTATCTCGCCTTACAAGAAACACACTCTGCTTTTGAGAAAAGAGCACTCTTCTATTCTACTGTGTTTCCTATGGGGTCCGAACAGTGAGCTTGCTCAGAACAAAAGAACTGTGCTTCCTACACACACGGGCCATATCTAGTTCAACTCTGCTTAGGAAACTGACAAGAAAAGTAGATTCTCTTCAGTCCAATACACTGTATATGCTGTGAACAGACGCCAGTGCTATTTGTCCTGTGTATGACAATGGGAGCGCAATAGTGACTCTTCTTACCAGAAAACAACTCTTGCTTGTAGGACCAGAAACTGCATGTGACTCAACTCCATTTAGGACTGGGAAACAAACGCTAGCTCGCCTTACAAGCAACACACTCTGCTTTGAGAAAAGAGCACTCTTCTACTCTACTGTGTTTCCTATAGGGCCAGAATAGTGAGCTTGCTCAGAACAAAAGAACTGTGTTTCCTACACACACGGGCTATATCTAGTTCAACTCTGCTTAGGAAACTGACAAGGACAGGAGATCCTCTTCAGTCCAATACACTGTATGCTGGCAACACACGCGAGTGCTATTTGCCCTGTGTATGATAATGGGAGCACAATAGTGACTCTTCTTACCAGAAAACAACTCTTGCGCGTAGGACCAGAAACTGCATGTGATTCAACCCCATTTAGGACTGAAAAACAAACGCTAGCTCGCCTTACAAGAAACACACTCTGCTTTTGAGAAAAGGGCAGTCTTCTACTCTACTGTGTTTCTTATGGGGTCAGAACAGTGAGCTTGCTCAGAACAAAAGAACTGTGCTTCCTACACACACGGCCATATCTAGTTCAATTCTGCTTAAGAAACTGACAAGAACAGTAGATCCTCCTCAGTCCAATACACTGTACATGCTGGGAATAGACGCCAGTGCTATTTGCCCTGTGTATGACAATGGGAGCGCAATAGTGACTCTTCTTACCAGAAAACAACTCTTGCTCGTAGGACGAGAAACTGCATGTGATTCAACTCCATTTAGGACTTCGAAACAAACGTTAGCACGCCTTACAAGAAACACACTCTGCTTTTGAGAAAAGAGCACTCTTCCACTCTA
Source organism: Peromyscus eremicus (assembly GCF_949786415.1). Classification (NCBI taxonomy): domain Eukaryota; kingdom Metazoa; phylum Chordata; class Mammalia; order Rodentia; family Cricetidae; genus Peromyscus; species Peromyscus eremicus. Next base: position 52,864 of record NW_026736146.1, read on the forward strand.
CTGTGTTTCCTTTGGGGTCCAAACACTGAGCTTGCTCAGAACAAAAGAACTGTGCTTCCTACACACACGGGCCATATCTAGTTCAACTCTGCTTAGGAAACTGACAAGAACAGTAGCTCCTCTTCAGTCCAATACACTGTACTTGCTGGGAACAGACGCGAGTGCTATTTCCCCTCTATATGGCAATGGGAGCACAATAGTGACTCTTCTTACCAGAAAACAACTCTTGCTCCTAGGATCAGAAACTGCATGTGATTCAATTCCATTTAGGACTGTGAAACAAACGCTAGCTCGCCTTACAAGAAACACACTCTGCTTTTGAGGAAAGAGCACTCTTCTACTCTACTGTGTTTCCTATGGGGTCCGAACAGTGAGCTTTCTCAGAACAAAAGAACTGTGCTTCCTATACACACGGGCCACATCTAGTTCAACTCTAATTAGGAAACTGACAAGAACAGTAGCTCCTCTTCAGTTCAATACACTGTACTTGATTGGAACAGACGCAAGTGTTATTTGTACTGTATATGGCAATGGGAGCACAATAGTGACTCTTCTTACCAAAATATAACTCTACTCGTAGGACCAGAAACTGCATGTGATTCAAATTCATTTAGGACTGGGAAGCAAAAGCTAGCTCGCCTTACAAGAAACACACTCTGCTTTTGAGAAAAGAGCACTGAGTTTCCTATGGGGTACGCACAGTGAGCTAGCTCAGAACAAAAGAGCTGTGCTTCCTATACACATGGGCCATATCTAGTTCAAGTCGGCTTATGAACCTCACAAGAACAGTAGATCCTCTTCAGTCCAATACACTGTACATGCTGGCAACAAATGCCAGTGCTATTTGCCCTGTGTATGAAAATGGAATCGCAAGAGTTACTCTTCTTACCAGAAAAAACTCTTGCTTGTAGGACCAGAAACTGCATGTGATTCAAATCCATTTAGGACTGGGAAACAAACGCTAGCTCGCCTTACAAGAAACACACTCTGCTTTTGAGAAAAGAGTACTTTTCTACTCTACTGTGTTTCCTATAGGGCCAGAACAGTGAGCTTGTTCAGAACAAAAGAACTGTGCTTCCTACACACACGGGCCATATCTAGTTCAACTCTGCATCGGAAACTGACAAGAACAGTAGATCCTCTTCAGTCCAATACACTGTACATGCTGGGAAAACACTCCAGTGCTATTTGCCCTGTGTATGACAATGCGAGCGCAATAGTGACTCTTCTTACCAGAAAACAACTCTTGCTCGTAGGACCAGAGACTGCATGTGATTCAACTCCATTTAGGTCTTGAAAGCAAACGCTATCTTGCTTACAACTAACACACTCTGCTTTTGAGAAAAGAGCACTGAGTTTCCTATGGGGTCCGCACAGTGAGCTTGCTCAGAACAAAAGAAATGTGCTTCCTATACACACGGGCCATATCTAGTTCAACTCTGCTTAGGAAACTGACAAGAACAGTTGCTCTTCATCTGTCCAATACACTGTACTTGCAAAGAACAGTAGCGAGTGTTGTTTGCACTGTGTATGGCAATGGTAGCACAATAGTGACTCTTCTTACCAGAAAACAACTCTTGCTCGTAGGACTTGAAACTGCATGTGATTCAACTCCATTTAGGCATGGGAAAGAAACGCCAGCTCGCCTTACAAGAAACTCACTCTGCTTTTGAGAAAAGAGCACTCTTCTACTCTTCTGTGTTTCCTACAGGACCAGAACAGTGAGCTTGCTCAGAACAAAATAACTGTGCTTCCTACACACACGGGCCATATCTAGTTTGACTCTGCTTAGGAAACTGAAAAGAACAGTAGCTCCTCTTCAGTCTAATACACTGTACTTGCTGGGAACAGACGCGAGTGCTATTTGCACTGTTCATGGCAAAGGGAGCACAATAGTGACTTTCCTTACCAGAAAACATCCCTTGCTCTTAGGACCAAAAACTGCATGTGATTCAACTCCATTTAGGACTGGGAAACAAACGCTAGCTCACCTTACAAGGAACACACTCTGCTTTTGAGAAAAGAGCACTCTTCTACTCTACTGTGTTTCCTATAGGGCCAGAGCAGTGAGCTTGCTCAGAACAAAAGAACTGTGCTTCCTACACACACGGGCTATATCTAGTTCAACTCTGCTTAGGAAACTGACAAGAACAGTAGCTCCTCTTCAGTCCAATACACTGTACATGCTGGGAACAGACGCCAGTGCTATTTGCCCTGTGTATGACAATGGGAGCGCAATAGTGACTCTTCTTACCAGAAAACAACTCTTGCTCCGAGGATCAGAAACTGCATGTGACTCAATTCCTTTTAGGACTGGGAAACAAACGCTAGCTCGCCTTACAAGAAACACACTCTGCTTCTGAGAAAAGAGCACTCTTCTACTCTACTGTGTTTCCTATGGGTTCCGAACAGTGAGTTTGCTCAGAACAAAAGACTGTGCTTCCTACACACACGGGCCATATCTAGTTCAACTCTGCTTAGGAAACTGACAAGAACAGTAGCTCCTCTTCTGTCCAATACACTGTACTTGCAAAGAACAGTAGCGAGTGTTGTTTGCACTGTGTATGGCAATAGGAGCGTAATAGTGACTCTTCTTAACAGAAAACAACTCTTGCTCATAGGACAAGAAACTGCATGTAATTCAACTCCATTTGGGACTGGGAAACAAACGCTAGCTCACCTTACAAGAAACACACTCTGCTCTTGAGAAAAGAGCACTCTTCTACTCTACTGTGTTTCTTATAGGGCCAGAACAGTGAGCTTGCTCAGAACAAAAGAACTGTGCTTCCTACACACACGGGCCATATCTAGATCAATTCTGCATAGGAAACTGACTAGGACAGTAGATCCTCTTGAGTCCAATACACTGTATGCTGGGAACAGACGCCAGTGCTATTTGCCCTGTGTATGACAATGGGAGCACAATAGTGACTCTGCTTACCAGAAAACAACTCTTGCTCGTAGGACGAGAAACTGCAGGTGATTCAACTCCATTTAGGACAAAAACAAATGCTAGCTCGCCTTACAAGAAACACACACTGCTTTTGAGAAAAGGGCACTCTTCTACTCTACTGTGTTTCTTATGGGGTCAGAACAGTGAGCTTGCTCAGAACAAAAGAACTGTGCTTCCTACACACACGGGCCATATCTAGATCAATTCTGCTTAGGAAACTGACAAGAACAGGAGATCCTCTTCTGTCCAATACACTGTACATGCTCGGAACAGACGCCAGTGCTATTTGCCCTGTGTATGACAATGGGAGCACAATAGTGACTCTTCTTACCAGAAAACAACTCTTGCTCGTAGGACCAGAGACTGCATGTGATTCAACTCCATATAGGACTGGGAAACCAACGCTACCTCGCCTTACAAGAAACACACTCTGCTTTTGAGAAAAGAGCACTCTTCTACTCTACTGTGTTTCGTATGGTGTCTGAACAGTGAGCTTGCTCAGAACAAAAGAACTGTGCTTCCTACACACACGGGCCATATCTAGTTCAACTCTGCTTATGAAACTGACAAGAACAGTAGCTCCTCTTCTGTCCAATACACTGTACTTGCAAAGAACAGTAGCGAGAGTTGTTAGCACTGTGTATGGCAATAGGAGCCCAATAGTGACTCTTCTTACCAGAAAACAACTCTTGCTCATAGGACAAGAAACTGCATGTAATTCAACTCCATTTAGGACTGGGAACCAATTGCTAGCTCACCTTACAAGAAACACACTCTGCTTTTGAGAAAAGAGCACTCTTCTACTCTTCTGTGTTTCCTATAGGACCAGAACAGTGAGCTTGCTCAGAACAAAAGAACTGTGCTTCCTAAACACACGGGCCATATCTCGTTCAACTCTGCTTAGGAAACTGACAAGAACAGTAGCTCCTCTTCAGTCCAATACACTATACTTGCTGGGAACAGACGCGAGTGCTATTTGTACTGTTTATGGCAAAGGGAGCATAATAGTGACTTTTTTTTTACCAGAAAACACCCCTTGCTTGTAGGACCAAAAACTGCATGTGACTCAACTCCATTTTGGACTGGGAAACAAACGCTAGCTCACCTTACAAGAAAAAACTCTGCTTTTGAGAAAAGAGCACTCTTCTTCTCTACTGTGTTTACTGTAGGGCCAGAACAGTGAGCTTGCTCAGAACAAAAGAACTGTGCTTCCTACACACAAGGGCTATATCTAGTTCAACTCTGCTTAGGAAACTGACAAGAACAGTAGCTCCTATTCAGTCCAATACACTGTACTTGCTGGGAGCAGACGCGAGTGCTATTTGCACTGTGTATGGCAATGGGAGCGAAATAGTGACTCTTCTTACCAGAAAACAACTCTTGCTCCTAGGACCAGAAACAGCATGGGATTCCCGTCCGTTTCTGACTGGAAAACAAACACTAGCTAGCCTTACAACAAACACACTCTGCTTTTGAGAAAAGAGCACACTTCTATTCTACTGTGTTTACTATGGTGTCTGAAAATTGAGCTTGCTCAGAACAAAAGAATTTTGTTTCACACACGGGCCATATGTAGTTCAACTCTGCTTAGGAAACTGACAAGAACAGTAGCTCCTCTTCAGTCCAGTACACTGTACTTGCTGGGAACAGACGTGAGTGCTATTTGAACTGTTTATGGCAAAGGGAGAAAAATAGTGACTTTCCTTTCCAGAAAACTTCCCTTGCTCGTTGGACCAGAAACTGCATGTGATTCAACTCCATTTTGGACTGGGAAACAAACGCAAGCTCGCCTTCCAAGAAACACACTCTGCTTTTGAGAAAAGAGCACTCTTCTACTCTACTGTGTTTCCTATAGGCCAGAAGAGTGAGCTTGCTGAGAACAAAAGAACTGTGCTTCCTACACACACGGGCCATATCTAGTTCAACTCTGCTTAGGAAACTGACAAGAACAGTAGATCCTCTTCAGTCCAATACACTTTACATGCTGGGAACAGACGCCAGTGCTATTTGCCCTGTGTATGACAATGGGAGCACAACAGTGACTCTTCTTACCAGAAAACAACTCTTGCTCTTAGGACCAGAAACTGCATGTGATTCATCTCCATTTTGGACTGGGAAACAAACGCTAGCTCGCCTTCCAAGAAACACACTCTGCTTTGGAGAAAAGAGCACTCTTCTATTCTACTGTGTTTCCTATGGGGTCCGAACAGTGAGCTTGCTCAGAACAAAAGAACTGTGCTTCCTACACACATGGGCCATATCTAGTTCAACTCTGCTTAGGAAACTGACAAGAACAGTAGATCATTCTCAGTCCAATACACTGTACATGCTGGGAACAGACGCGAGTGCTATTTGCCCTGTGTATGACAATGGGAGCGCAATAGTGACTCTTCTTACCAGAAAACAACTCTTGCTTGTAGGACCAGAAACTGCATGGGATTCAACTCCGTTTCTGACTGGGAAACAAACACTAGCTAGCCTTACAAGAAAAACACTCTGCTTTTGAGAAAAGAGCACTCTTCTCCTCTACTATGTTTACTGTGGGGTCCGAAAATTGAGCTTGCTCAGAACAAAAGAACTGTTGTCACACATCCGGGCCATATCTAGTTCAACTCTGCTTAGGAAACTGACAAGAACAGTAGCTCCTCTTCTGTCCAATACACTGTAATTGCTGGGAACAGACGAGACTGCTATTTGCACTGTGTATGGCAATGGTAGCACAATAGTGACTCTTCTTACCAGAAAACAACTCTTGCTCGTAGGACCAGAAACTGCATGTGATTCAACTCCATTTAGGACTGGGAAACAAACGCTAGCTCACCTTACAAGAAACACACTCTGCTTCTGAGAAAAGAGCACTCTTCTACTCTTCTGTGTTTCCTATAGGCCAGAACAGTGAGCTTGCTCAGAACAAAAGAACTCTGCTTCCTACACACGAGCCATATCTAGTTCAACTCTGCTTAGGAAACTAACAAGAACAGTAGCTCCTCTTCAGTCCAATACACTGTACTTGCTTGAACAGACGTGAGTGCTATTTGCACTGTTTATCGCAAAGGGAGCACAAAAGTGACTTTCTTACCAGAATACATCCCTTGTTCGTAGGACCAGAAACTGCATGTGATTCAACTCCATTTTGGACTGGGAAACAAACGCTATCTCGCCTTACAAGAAACACACTCTGCTTTTGAGAAAAGAGCACTCTTCTATTCTACTGTGTTTCCTATGGGGTCCGAACAGTGAGCTTGCTCAGAACAAAAGAACTGTGCTTCCTACACACACGGGCCATATCTAGTTCAACTCTGCTTAGGAAACTGACAAGAACAGTAGATTCTCTTCAGTCCAATACACTGTACATGCTGTGAACAGACGCCAGTGCTATTTGTCCTGTGTATGACAATGGGAGCGCAATAGTGACTCTTCTTACCAGAAAACAACTCTTGCTTGTAGGACCAGAAACTGCATGTGATTCAACTCCATTTAGGACTGGGAAACAAACGCTAGCTCGCCTTACAAGCAACACACTCTGCTTTGAGAAAAGAGCACTCTTCTACTCTACTGTGTTTCCTATAGGGCCAGAATAGTGAGCTTGCTCAGAACAAAAGAACTGTGTTTCCTACACACACGGGCTATATCTAGTTCAACTCTGCTTAGGAAACTGACAAGGACAGGAGATCCTCTTCAGTCCAATACACTGTATGCTGGCAACACACGCGAGTGCTATTTGCCCTGTGTATGATAATGGGAGCACAATAGTGACTCTTCTTACCAGAAAACAACTCTTGCGCGTAGGACCAGAAACTGCATGTGATTCAACCCCATTTAGGACTGAAAAACAAACGCTAGCTCGCCTTACAAGAAACACACTCTGCTTTTGAGAAAAGGGCAGTCTTCTACTCTACTGTGTTTCTTATGGGGTCAGAACAGTGAGCTTGCTCAGAACAAAAGAACTGTGCTTCCTACACACACGGCCATATCTAGTTCAATTCTGCTCAAGAAACTGACAAGAACAGTAGATCCTCTTCAGTCCAATACACTGTACATGCTGGGAATAGACGCCAGTGCTATTTGCCCTGTGTATGACAATGGGAGCGCAATAGTGACTCTTCTTACCAGAAAACAACTCTTGCTCGTAGGACGAGAAACTGCATGTGATTCAACTCCATTTAGGACTTCGAAACAAACGTTAGCACGCCTTACAAGAAACACACTCTGCTTTTGAGAAAAGAGCACTCTTCTACTCTACTGTGTTTCCTTTGGGGTCCAAACAGTGAGCTTGCTCAGAACAAAAGAACTGTGCTTCCTATACACACGGGCCATATCTAGTTCAACTCTGCTTAGGAAACTGACAAGAACAGTAGCTCCTCTTCAGTCCAATACACTGTACTTGCTGGGAACAGATGCGAGTGCTACTTCCCCTCTATATGGCAATGGGAGCACAATAGTGACTCTTCTTACCAGAAAACAACTCTTGCTCCTAGGATCAGAAACTGCATGTGATTCAATTCCATTTAGGACTGTGAAACAAACGCTAGCTCGCCTTACAAGAAACACACTCTGCTTTTGAGAAAAGAGCACTCTTCTACTCTACTGTGTTTCCTATGGGGTCCGAACAGTGAGCTTTCTCAGAACAAAAGAACTGTGCTTCCTATACACACGGGCCACATCTAGTTCAACTCTAATTAGGAAACTGACAAGAACAGTAGCTCCTCTTCAGTTCAATACACTGTACTTGATTGGAACAGACGCAAGTGTTATTTGTACTGTATATGGCAATGGGAGCACAATAGTGACTCTTCTTACCAAAATATAACTCTACTCGTAGGACCAGAAACTGCATGTGATTCAAATTCATTTAGGACTGGGAAGCAAAAGCTAGCTCGCCTTACAAGAAACACACTCTGCTTTTGAGAAAAGAGCACTGAGTTTCCTATGGGGTCCGCACAGTGAGCTAGCTCAGAACAAAAGAGCTGTGCTTCCTATACACATGGGCCATATCTAGTTCAACTCGGCTTATGAACCTCACAAGAACAGTAGATCCTCTTCAGTCCAATACACTGTACATGCTGGCAACAAATGCCAGTGCTATTTGCCCTGTGTATGAAAATGGAATCGCAAGAGTTACTCTTCTTACCAGAAAAAACTCTTGCTTGTAGGACCAGAAACTGCATGTGATTCAAATCCATTTAGGACTGGGAAACAAACGCTAGCTCGCCTTACAAGAAACACACTCTGCTTTTGAGAAAAGAGTACTTTTCTACTCTACTGTGTTTCCTATAGGGCCAGAACAGTGAGCTTGTTCAGAACAAAAGAACTGTGCTTCCTACACACACGGGCCATATCTAGTTCAACTCTGCATCGGAAACTGACAAGAACAGTAGATCCTCTTCAGTCCAATACACTGTACATGCTGGGAAAACACTCCAGTGCTATTTGCCCTGTGTATGACAATGCGAGCGCAATAGTGACTCTTCTTACCAGAAAACAACTCTTGCTTGTATTCCCAGAAACTGCATGTGATTCAACTCCATTTAGGTCTTGAAAGCAAACGCTATCTTGCTTACAACTAACACACTCTGCTTTTGAGAAAAGAGCACTGAGTTTCCTATGGGGTCCGCACAGTGAGCTTGCTCAGAACAAAAGAAATGTGCTTCCTATACACACGGGCCATATCTAGTTCAACTCTGCTTAGGAAACTGACAAGAACAGTAGCTCATCTTCAGTCTAATACACTGTACTTGCTGGGAACAGACGCGAGTGCTATTTGTGCTGTGTATGGCAAAGGGAGCGCAATAGTGACTTTCCTTACCAGAAAACAACTCTTGCTCGTATGACCAAAAACTGCATGTAATTAAACTCCATTTAGGGTTGGGAAACAAACGCTAGCTCACCTTATAAGAAACACACTCTGCTTTTGAGAAAAGAGCACTCTTCTACTCTACTGTGTTTCCTATATGGCCAGAACAGTGAGCTTGCTGAGTACAAAAGAACTGTGCTTCCTACACACATGGGCCATATCTAGTTCAACTCTGCTTAGGAAGCTGACAAGAACAGTAGATCCTCTTCAGTCCAATACACTGTACATGTTGAGAACAGAGGCCAGTGCTATTTGCCCTGTGTATGACAATGGGAGCTCAATAGTGACTCTTATCACCAGAAAAAACTCTTGCTCTTAGGACCAGAAACTGCATGTGATTCAACTCCATTTAGGACTGGGAAACAAACGCTAGCTCTCCTTAAAGAAACACACTCTGCTTTTGAGAAAAGAGCACTCATCTACTCTACTGTGTTTCCTATAGGGCTAGAACAGTGAGCTTGCTCAGAACAAAAGAACTGTGCTTCCTACACACACGGGCCATATCTAGTTCAATTCTGCTTAGGAAACTGACAAGAACAGTATATCCTCTTCACTCCAATACACTGTACATGCTGGGTACAGACGCAAGTGCTTTTTGCACTGTGTATGGCAATGGGAGCGCAATAGTGACTCTTCTTACCAGAAAACAACTCTTGCTCATAGGACCAAAAACTTCATTTGATTCAACTCCATTTAGGACTGGGAAACAAACGGTAGCTCGCCTTACAAGAAACACACTCTGCTTTTGAGAAAAGAGCACTCTTCTCTCTACTGTGTTTCCTATGGATTTCGAACAGTGCGCTTGCTCAGAACAAAAGAACTGTGCTTCCTACACACACGGGCCTTATCTAGTTCAACTTTGCTTAGGAAACTGACATGAACAGTAGCTCCTCTTCAGACCAATACACTGTACTTGCTGGAAACAGACGCGAGTGTTATTTGTACTATGTATGGCAATGGGAGCGCAATAGTGACTCTTCTTACCAGAAAACAACTCTTGCTCGTAGGACCAAAAACTGCATTTGATTCAACTTCATTTAGGACTGGGAAACAAACGCTAGCTCGCCTTACAAGAAACACACTCTGCTTTTGAGAAAAGAGCACTCTTCTACTCTACTGTGTTTTCTATGGGGTCCGAACAGTGAGCTTGCTGAGAACAAAAGAACTGTGCTTCCTACACACACGGGCCATATCTAGTTCAACTCTGCTTAGGAAACTGACAAGAACAGTAGATTCTCTTCAGTCCAATACACTGTACATGCTGGGAAAAGATGCCAGTGTTATTGCCCTGTGTATGACAATGCGAGCGCAATAGTGACTCTTCTTACCAGAAAACAACTCTTGCTTGTAGGCCCAGAAACTGCATGTGATTCAACTCCATTTAGGTCTTGAAAGCAAACGCTATCTCGCTTACAACTAACTCACTCTGCTTTTGAGAAAAGAGCACTGAGTTTCCTATGGGGTCCGCACAGTGAGCTTGATCAGAACAAAAGAACTGTGCTTCCTACACACACGGGCCATATCTAGTTCAACTCTACAGAGGAAACTGACAAGAACAGTAGATCCTCTTCAGTCCAATACACTGTACAGGCTGGGAACAGACGCCAGTGCTATTTGCCCTGAGTATGACAATGCGAGCGCAATAGTGACTCTTCTTACCAGAAAACAACTCTTGCTTGTAGGACCAGAAACTGCATGTGATTCAACTCCATTTAGGTCTGGGAAGCAAACGCTATCTCGCCTTACAAGAAACACACTCTGCTTTTGAGAAAAGAGCACTCTTCTACTCTACTGTGTTTGCTATAGGGCCAGAACAGTTAGCTTGCTCAGAACAAAAGAACTGTGCTTCCTACACACATGGCCGTATCTAGTTCAATTCTGCTTAGGAAACTGACAAGAACAGTAGATCCTCTTCAGTCCAATACACTGTACATGCTGGGAACAGATGCCAGTGCTATTTGCCCTGTGTATGACAATGGGAGCGCAATAGTGACTTTCCTTACCAGAAAACAACTCTTGCTCTTATGTCCAGAAAATGCATGTGATTCAACTCCATTTAGGACTGGGAAACAAACGCTATCTCGCCTACAAGAAACACACTCTGCTTTTGAGAAAAGAGCACTCTTCTACTTTACTGTGTTCCTATAGGGCCAGAAAGTGAGCTTGCTCAGAACAAAAGAACTGTGCTTCCTATACACACGGGCCATATCTAGTTCAACTCTGCTCAGGAAACTGACAAGAACAGTATCTCCTCTTCAGTCCAATACACTGTACTTGATTGGAAAAAACGCAAGTGCTATTTGCACTGTGTATGGCAATGGGAGCGCAATAGTGACTCTTCTTACCAAAAAACAACTCTACTCGTAGGACCAGAAACTGCATGTGATTCAACTTCATTTACGACTGGGACACAAAAGCTAGCTCGCCTTCCAAGAAACACACTTTGCTTTTGAGAAAAGAGTACTCTTCTACTCTACTGTGTTTCCTATGGGGTCCGAACAGTTAGCTTGCTCAGAACAAATGAACTGTGCTTCCTACACACACGGGCCATATCTAGTTCAAGTCTGCTTAGGAAACTGACAAGAACAGTAGCTCCTCTTCAATCCAATACACTGTACTTGCTGAGAGCAAATGCGAGTGTTATTTGCACTGTGTATGGCAATGGGAGCGCAATAGTGACTCTTCTTACCAGAAAACAACTCTTGCTCTTAGGACAAGAAACTGCATGTGATTCAACTCCATTTAGAACTGGGAAGCAAACTCTAGGTCGCCTTACACTAAACACACTTGGCTTTTGAGAAAAGAGCACTCTTCTACTCTACTGTTTTTCCTATATGGCCAGAACAGTGAGCTTGCTGAGTACAAAAGAACTGAGCTTCCTACACACATGGGCCATATCTAGTTCAACTCTGCTTAGGAAGCTGAAAAGAACAGTAGATCCTCTTCAGTCCAATACACTGTACATGCTGAGAACAGAGGCCAGTGCTGTTTGCCCTGTGTATGACGATGGGAGCGCAATAGTGACTCTTATTACCAGAAAAAAACCCTTGCTCGTAGGACCAGAACCTGGATGTGATTCAACTCCATTTAGGACTGGGAAACAAACGCTAGCTCACCTTACAAGAAACACACTCTGCTTTTGAGAAAAGAGCACTCTTCTACTCTACTGTGTTTTCTATGGGGTCCAAACAGTGAGCTTGCTGAGTACAAAAGAACTGTGCTTCCTACACACACGGGCCATATCTAGTTCAATTCTGCTTAGGAAACTGACAAGAACAGTAGCTCCTATTCAGTCCAATACACTGTACATGCTGGGTACAGACGCCAGTGCTATTTGCACAGTGTATGGCAAAGGGAGCACAATAGTGACTCTTCTTACCAGAAAACAACACTTGCTCTTAGGACCAAAAACTGCATTTGATTCAACTCCATTTAGGACTGGGAAACAAATGCTACCTCGCCTTACAAGAAACACACTCTGCTTATGAGAAAAGAGCACTCTTCTACTCTACTGTGTTACCTATAGGGCCAGTACAGTGAGCTTGCTCAGAACAAAAGAACTGTGCTTCCTACACAAATGGCCATGTCCACTTCAATTCTGCTTAGGAAACTGACAAGAACAGTAGCTCCTCTTCAGTCCAATACACTGTACTTGCTGGGAACAGATGCGTTTTCTATTTGCACTGTGTTTGGCAATGGGAGCGCAATAGTGACTTTCCTTACCAGAAAACAACTCTTGCGAATAGGACCAAAAACTGCATGTGATTCAACTCCATTTAGGACTGGGAAACAAACGCTAGCTCGCCTTACAAGAAACACACTCTGCAATTGAGAAAAGAGCACTCTTCTTCTCCAATGTGTTTCCTATAGGGCCAGAACACTGAGCTTGCTCAGAACAAAGGAACTGTGCTTCCTACACACACGGGCCATATCTAGTTCAAATCTGCTTAGAAAACTGACGAGAACATTAGCTCCTCTTCAGTCCAATACACTGTACTTGCTGGGAACAGATGCGAGTGCTATTTGCACTGTGTACGGCCATGAGAGCACAATAGTGACTCTTCTTACCAGAAAACAACTCTTGCTCTTAGTACCAGTAACTGCATGTGATTCAACTCCATTTAGGACTGGGAAAAAAACACTAGCTCGCCTTACAAGAAACACACTCTGCTTTTGAGAAAAGAGCACTCTTCTACTCTACTGTATTTCCTATGGGGTCCGAACAGTGAACTTGCTCAGAACAAAAGAACAGTACTTCCTGTACACATGGCCATATCTATTTCAATTCTACTTAGGAAACTGACAAGAACAGTAGATCCTCTTCAGTGCAATACACTGTACATGCTGGGAAAAGACGCCAGTGCTATTTGCCCTGTGTATGACAATGCGAGCGCAATAGTGACTCTTCTTAACAGAAAACAACTCTTGCTTGTAGGACCAGAAACTGCATGTGATTCAACTCCATTTAGCACTTGGAAACAAACACTAGCTCGCCTTACAAGAAACACACTCTGCTTTTGAGAAAAGAGCACTCTGCTTCTCTACTGTGTTTCCTATAGGGCCAGAACAGTGAGCTTGCTCAGAACAAAAGAACTGTGCTTCCTACACACACGGGCCATATCTAGTTCAACTCTGCATAGGAAACTGACAAGAACAGTAGATCCTCTTCAGTCCAATACACTGTACACGCTGGGAAAAGACGCCAGTGCTATTTGCCCTCTGTATGACAATGTGAGCGCAATAGTGACTCTTCTTAACAGAAAACAACTCTTGCTTGTAGGACCAGAAACTGCATGTGATTCAACTCCATTTAGATCTGGGAAGCAAACGCTATCTCGCCTTACAACTAACACACTCTGCTTTTGAGAAAAGAGCACTGAGTTTCCTATGGGGTCCACACAGTGAGCTTGCTCAGAACAAAAGAACTGTGCCTCCTACACACACGGGCCATATCTAGTTCAACTCTGCAGAGGAAACTGACAAGAACAGTAGATCCTCTTCAGTCCAATACACTGTACATGCTGGGAACAGACGCCAGTGCTATTTGCCCTGTGTATGACAATGCGAGCACAATAGTGACTTTCCTTACCAGAAAACAACTCTTGCTCTTACGTCCAGAAAATGCATGTGATTCAACTCCATTTAGGACTGGGAAACAAACGCTATCTCGCCTTACAAGAAACACACGCTGCTTTTGAGAAAAGAGCACTCTTCTACTCTACTGTGTTTCCTATAGGGCCAGAAAGTGAGCTTGCTCAGAACAAAAGAACTGTGCTTCCTATACACACGGCCCATATCTAGTTCAACTCTGCTCAGGAAACTGACAAGAACAGTATCTCCTCTTCAGTCCAATACACTGTACTTGATTGGTGAAAGACGCAAGTGCTATTTGCACTGTGTATGGCAATGGGAGCGCAATAGTGACTCTTCTTACCAAAAAACAACTCTACTCGTAGGACCAGAAACTGCATGTGATTCAACTTCATTTACGACTGGGAAACAAAAGCTAGCTCGCCTTACAAGAAACACACTCTGCTTTTGAGAAAAGAGTACTCTTCTACTGTACTGTGTTGCCTATGGGGTCAGAACAGTTAGCTTGCTCAGAACAAATGAACCGTGCGTCCTACACACACGGGCCATATCTAGTTCAAGTCTGCTTAGGAAACTGACAAGAACAGTAGCTCCTCTTCAATCCAATACACTGTACTTGCTGAGAGCAAACGCGAGTGCTATTTGCACTGTGTATGGCAATGGGAGCGCAATAGTGACTCTTCTTACCAGAAAACAACTCTTGCTCTTAGGACCAGAAACTGCATGTGATTCAACTCCATTTAGGACTGGGAAGCAAACGCTAGGTTGCCTTACACTAAACACACTCGGCTTTTGAGAAAAGAGCACTCTTCTACTCTACTGTGTTTCCTATGGGGTCCGAACAGTCAGCTTGCTGAGAACAACAGAACTGTGCATCCTACACACGGGCCATATCTAGTTCAACTCTGCTTAGGAACCTGACAAGAACAGTAGATCCTCTTCAGTCCAATACACTGTACTTGCTGGGAACAGACGCGAGTGCTATTTGCACTGTGTATGGCAATGGGAGCACAATAGTGAATTTTCTTACCAGAAACCAACCCTTGCTCGTAGGAACGGAAACTGCATGTGATTCAACTCCATTTAAGACTGGGAAACAAACGCTAGCTCGCCTTACAAGAAACACACTCTGCTTTTGAGGAAAGAGCACTCTTCTACTCTACTGTGTTTCCTATATGGCCAGAACAGTGAGCTTGCTGAGTAAAAAAGAACTGTGCTTCCTACACACATGGGCCATATCTAGTTCAACTCTGCTTAGGAAGCTGACAAGAACAGTAGCTCCTCTTCAGTCCAATACACTGTACTTGCTGGGAACAGATGCGAGTGCTATTTGCACTGTGTACGGCAAAGGGAGCACAATAGTGACTCTTCTTGCCAGAAAACAACTCTTGCTCTTAGTACCAGTAACTGCATGTGATTCAACTCCATTTAGGACTGGGAAAAAACACTAGCTCGACTTACAAGAAACACACTCTGCTTTTGAGAAAAGAGCACTCTTCTACTCTACTGTGTTTCCTATGGGGTCCGAAGAGTCAGCTTGCTGAGAACAACAGAACTGTGCTTCCCACACACGGGACATATCTAGTTCAACTCTGCTTAGGAACCTGACAAGAACAGTAACTCCTCTTCAGTCCAATACGCTGTACATGCTGGGTACAGACGCCAGTGCTATTTGCACTGTGTATGGCAATGGGAGCGCAATAGTGACTCTTCTTACCAGAAACAACCCTTGCTCGTAGGAACAGAAACTGCATGAGATTCAACTCCATTTAGGACTGGGAAACAAATGCTAGCTCGCCTTACAAGAAACACACTCTGCTTTTGAGAAAAGAGCACTCTTCTACTCTACTGTGTTTTCTATGGGGTCCAAACAGTGAGCTTGCTGAGTACAAAAGAACTGTGCTTCCTACACACACGGGCCATATCTAGTTCAATTCTGCTTAGGAAACTGACAAGAACAGTAGCTCCTATTCAGTCCAATACACTGTACTTGCTGGGAACAGACGCGAGTGCTATTTGCACTGTGTACGGCAATGGAAGCACAATAGTGACTTTACTTACCAGAAAAAAACTCTTGCTTGTAGGAACGGAAACTGCATGTGATTCAACTCCATTTAGGACTGGGAAACAAATGCTAGCTCGCCTTACAAGAAACACACTCTGCTTTTGAGAAAAGAGCACTCTTCTACTCCACTGTGTTTCCTATAGGGCTAGAACAGTGAGCTTGCTCAGAACAAAAGAACTGTGCTTCCTACACACACGGGTCATATCTAGTTCAATTCTGCTTAGGAAAATGACAAGAATAGTAGATCCTCTTCAGTCCAATACACTGTACATGCTGTGTACAGACGACAGTGCTATTTGCACTGTGTATGGCAATGGGAGTGCAATAGTGACTCTTCTTACCAGAAAACAACCCTTGCTCGTAGGAACAGAAACTGCATGAGATTCAACTCCATTTAGGACTGGGAAACAAATGCTAGCTCGCCTTACAAGAAACACACTCTGCTTTTGAGAAAAGAGTACTCTTCTACTGTACTGTGTTGCCTATGGGGTCAGAACAGTTAGCTTGCTCGGAACAAATGAACTGTGCTTCCTACACACACGGGCCATATCTAGTTCAAGTCTGCTTAGGAAACTGACAAGAACAGTAGCTCCTCTTCAATCCAATACACTGTACTTGCTGAGAGCAAACGCGAGTGCTATTTGCACTGTGTATGGCAATGGGAGCGCAATAGTGACTCTTCTTACCAGAAAACAACTCTTGCTCTTAGGACCAGAAACTGCATGTGATTCAACTCCATTTAGGACTGGGAAGCAAACGCTAGGTCGCCTTACACTAAACACACTCGGCTTTTGAGAAAAGAGCACTCTTCTACTCTACTGTGTTTCCTATGGGGTCCGAACAGTCAGCTTGCTGAGAACAACAGAACTGTGCATCCTACACACGGGCCATATCTAGTTCAACTCTGCTTAGGAACCAGACAAGAACAGTAGCTCCTCTTCAGTCCAATACACTGTACTTGCTGGGAACAGACGAGAGTGCTATTTGCACTGTGTATGGCAATGGGAGCACAATAGTGAATTTTCTTACCAGAAACCAACCCTTGCTCGTAGGAACGGAAACTGCATGTGATTCAACTCCATTTAAGACTGGGAAACAAAAGCTAGCTCGCCTTACAAGAAACACACTCTGCTTTTGAGAAAAGTTTACTCTTCTACTCTACTGTGTTGCCTATGGGGTCAGAACAGTTAGCTTGCTCAGAACAAATGAACTGTGCTTCCTACACACACGGGCCATATCTAGTTCAAGTCTGCTTAGGAAACTGACAAGAACAGTAGCTCCTCTTCAATCCAATACACTGTACTTGCTGAGAGCAAACGCGAGTGCTATTTGCACTGTGTATGGCAATGGGAGCGCAATAGTGACTCTTCTTGCCAGAAAACAACTCTTGCTCTTAGTACCAGTAACTGCATGTGATTCAACTCCATTTAGGACTGGGAAAAAAACACTAGCTCGACTTACAAGAAACACACTCTGCTTTTGAGAAAAGAGCACTCTTCTACTCTACTGTGTTTCCTATGGGGTCCGAAGAGTCAGCTTGCTGAGAACAACAGAACTGTGCTTCCTACACACGGGACATATCTAGTTCAACTCTGCTTAGGAACCTGACAAGAACAGTAGCTCCTCTTCAGTCCAATACGCTGTACATGCTGGGTACAGACGCCAGTGCTATTTGCACTGTGTTTGGCAATGGGAGCGCAATAGTGACTCTTCTTACCAGAAAACAACCCTTGCTCGTAGGAACAGAAACTGCATGAGATTCAACTCCATTTAGGACTGGGAAACAAATGCTAGCTCGCCTTACAAGAAACACACTCTGCTTTTGAGAAAAGAGCACTCTTCTACTCCACTGTGTTTCCTATAGGGCTAGAACAGTGAGCTTGCTCAGAACAAAAGAACTGTGCTTCCTACACACACGGGCCATATCTAGTTCAATTCTGCTTAGGAAAATGACAAGAATAGTAGATCCTCTTCAGTCCAATACACTGTACATGCTGGGTACAGACGACAGTGCTATTTGCACTGTGTATGGCAATGGGAGTGCAATAGTGACTCTTCTTACCAGAAAACAACTCTTGCTCGTAGGACCAGAAACTGCATGTGATTCAACTCCATTTAGGACTGGGAAACAAATGGTAGCTCGCCTTACAAGAAACACACTCTGCTTTTGAGAAAAGAGCACTCTTCTCTCTACTGTCTTTCCTATGGTGTTCGAACAGTGAGCTTGCTCAGAAGAAAAGAACTGTGCTTCTTACACACACGGCCATATCTAGTTCAACTTTGCTTAGGAAACTGACATGAACAGTAGCTCCTCTTCAGACCAATACACTGTACTTGCTGGGAATAGACGAGAGGGCTATTTGCACTATGTATGGCAAAGGGAGTGCAATAGTGACTCTTCTTACCAGAAAACAACTCTTGCTCGTAGGACCAGAAACTGCATGTGTATTTCAACTCCATTTAGGACTGGGAAACAAACGCTAGCTCGCCTTACAAGAAACACACTCTGCTTTTGAGAAAAGAGCACTCTTCTACTCTACTGTGTTTTTTATGGGGTCCGACAGTGAGCTTGATGAGAACAAAAGAACTGTGCTTCCTACACACACGGGCCATATCTAGTTCAACTCTGCTTAGGAAACTGACAAGAACAGTAGCTCCTCTTCAGTCCAATACACTGTACTTGCTGGGAACAGACGAGAGGTCTATTTGCACTATGTATGTCAAAGGGAGCGCAATAGTGACTCTTCTTACCAGAAAACAACTCTTGCTGGTAGGACCAAAAACTGCATTTGATTCAACTCCATTTAGGACTGGGAAACAAACACTAGCTCGCCTTACAAGAAACACACTCTGCTTTTGAGAAAAGAGCACTCTTCTACTCTACTGTTTTTCCTATAGGGCCAGAACAGGGAGCTTGCTCAGAACAAAAGAACTGTGCTTCCTACACACACGGGCCATATCTTGTTCAATTCTGCTTAGGAAACTGACAAGAACAGTAGATCCTCTTCAGTCCAATACACTGTACATGCTGGGTACAGACGCCAGTGCTATTTGCACTGTGTATGGCAATGGGAGCCCAATAGTGACTCTTCTTACCAGAAAACATCTCTTGCTCGTCGGACCAGAAACTGCATGTGATTCAACTCCATTTAGGACTGGGAAACAAACGCTAGCTCGCCTTACAAAACACCCACTCTGCTTTTGAGAAAAGAGCACTCTTCTACTCTACTGTGTTTCCTATGGTGTCCAAACAGTGAGCTTGCTCAGAACAAAAGAACTGTGCTTCCTGCACACACGGACCATATCTAGTTCAATTCTGCTTAGGAAACTGACAAGAACAGTAGATCCTCTTCAGTCCAATACACTGTACATGCTGGGGTCAGACGCCAGTGCTATTTGCACTGTGTATGGCAATGGGAGCGCAGTAGTGACTTTCCTTACCAGAAAACAACTCTTGCTCGTAGGAACGGAAACTGCATGTTTTTCAACTCCCTTTAGGACAGCGCAACAAACGCTCGCTCGCCTTACAAAAAACACACTCTGCTTTTGAGGAAAGAGCACTCTTCTACTCTACTGTGTTTCCTATAGGGCCAGAACAGTGAGCTTGCTGAGTACAAAAGAACTGTGCTTCCTACACACATGGGCCAAATCTAGTTCAACTCTGCTTAGGAAAAAGACAAGAACAGTAGCTCCTCTTCAGTCCAATACACTGTGCTTGCTGGGAACAGACACAAGGGCTATTTGCACTGTGTATGTCAAAGGGAGCACAATAGTGACACTTCTTACCAGAAAACAACACTTGCTCGTAGGACCAGAAACTGCATGTGTATTTCAACTCCATTTAGGACTGGGAAACAAACGCTAGCTCGCCTTACAAGAAACACACTCTGCTTTTGAGAAAAATGCACTCTTCTACTCTACTGTGTTTCCTATGGGGATCGAAATGTGAGCTTGCTCAGAACAAAAGAACTCTGCTTCCTACACACACGGCCCATGTCTTGTTCAATTCTGCTTAGGAAACTGACAAGAACAGTAGAAACTCTTCAGTCCAATAGACTGTACATGCTGGGAACAGACGCCAGTGCTATTTGCCCTGTGTGTGACAATGGGAGCGCAATAGTGACTCTTCTTACCAGAAAACAACTCTTGCTCGTAGGACCAGAAACTGCATGTGATTCAACTTCATTTTTTGACTGGGAAACAAATGCTAGCTCGCCTTACAAGAAACACACTCTGCTTTTGAGAAAAGAGCACTCTTCTACTCTAATGTGTTTCCTATGGGGTTCTAACAGTGAGCTTGCTCAGAACAAAAGAACTGTGCTTCCTACACACACGGGCCATATCTAGTTCAACTCTGCTTAGGAAACTGAAAAGTACAGTAGATCCTCTTCAGTCCAACACGCTGTAGATGCTGGGTACAGACGCCAGTGCTATTTGCACTGTGTATGGCAATGGGAGCGCAATAGTGACTCTTCTTACCAGAAAACAACTCTTGCTCGTAGGACCAGAAACATCATGTGATACAACTCCATTTAGGACTGGGAAACAAACGCTAGCTCGCCTTACAAGAAACACACTCTGCTTTTGAGAATAGAGCACTCTTCTACTCTACTGTGTTTCCTATGGGTTCCAAACAGTGAGCTTGCTCAGAACAAAAGAACTGTGCTTCCTACACAAACGGGCCATATCTAGTTAAATTCTGCTTAGAAAACTGACAAGAACAGTAGCTCCTCTTCAGTCCAATACACTGTACTTGCTGGGAACAGACGCGAGTGCTTTTGCACTGTGTATGGCAATGGGAGCGCAATAGTGACTTTCCTTACCAGAAAACAACTATTGCTCGTAGGAACGGAAACTGCATGTGATTCAACTCCATTTAGGACTGGGAAACAAACACTAGCTCGCCTTACAAGAAACACACTCTGCTTTTGAGGAAAGAGCACTCTTCTACTCTACTGTGTTTCCTATAGGGCCAGAACAGTGTGCTTGCTGAGTACAAAAGAACTGTGCTTCCTACACACTTGGGCCATATCTAGTTCAACTCTGCTTAGGAAACTGACAAGAACAGTAGATCTTCTTCAGTCCAATACAATGTACATCCTGGGAACAGAGGCCAGTGCTATTTGCCCTGAGTATGATAATGGGAGCGCAATAGTGACTCTTCTTACCAGAAAACAACTCTTGCTCGTAGGACCAGAAACTGCATGTGTATTTCAACTCCATTTAGGACTGGGAAACAAACGCTAGCTCACCTTACAAGAAACACACTCTGCTTTTGAGAAAAATGCACTCTTCTACTCTACTGTGTTTTCTATGGGGTTCGAAATGTGAGCTTGCTCAGAACAAAAGAACTGTGCTTCCTACACACACGGGCCATATCTTGTTCAATTCTGCTTAGGAAACTGACAAGAACAGTAGCTCCTCTTCAGTCCAATACACTGTACTTGCTGGGAACAGACGCGATGGCTATTTGTACTGTGTATGGCAAAGGGAGAGCAATAGTGACTCTTCTAACCAGAAAATAACTCTTGCTGGTAGGACCAGAAACTGCATGTGTATTTCAAGTCCATTTATTACTGGGAAACAAACGCTAGCTCGCCTTACAAGAAACACACTCTGCTTTTGAGAAAAGAAAACTCTTCTCTCTACTGCGTTTCCTATGGGGTTCGAACAGTGAGCTTGCTCAGAACAAAAGAACAGTGCTTCCTACACACACGGGCTTTATTTAGTTGAACTTTGCTTAGGAAACTGACATGAACAGTAGCTCCTCTTCAGACCAATACACTGTACTTGCTGGAAATAGAGACGAATGTTATTTGTACTATGTATGGCAATGGGAGCGCAATAGTGACTCTTCTTACCAGAAAACAACTCTTGCTTGTAGGCCCAGAAACTGCATGTGATTCAACTCCATTTAGGTCTTGAAAGCAAACGCTATCTCGCTTACAACTAACACACTCTGCTTTTGAGAAAAGAGCACTGAGTTTCCTATGGGGTCCGCACAGTGAGCTTGCTCAGAACAAAAGAACTGTGCTTCCTACACACACGGGCCATATCTAGTTCAACTCTACAGAGGAAACTGACAAGAACAGTAGATCCTCTTCAGTCCAATACACTGTACAGGCTGGGAACAGACGCCAGTGCTATTTGCCCTGTGTATGACAATGCGAGCGCAATAGTGACTCTTCTTACCAGAAAATAACTCTTGCTTGTAGGACCAGAAACTGCATGTGATTCAACTCCATTTAGGTCTGGGAAGCAAACGCTATCTCGCCTTACAAGAAACACACTCTGCTTTTGAGAAAAGAGCACTCTTCTACTCTACTGTGTTTGCTATAGGGCCAGAACAGTTAGCTTGCTCAGAACAAAAGAACTGTGCTTCCTACACACATGGCCGTATCTAGTTCAATTCTGCTTAGGAAACTGACAAGAACAGTAGATCCTCTTCAGTCCAATACACTGTACATGCTGGGAAAAGATGCCAGTGCTATTTGCCCTGTGTATGACAATGCAAGCGCAATAGTGACTTTCCTTACCAGAAAACAACTCTTGCTCTTACATCCAGAAAATGCATGTGATTCAACTCCATTTAGGACTGGGAAACAAACGCTATCTCGCCTTACAAGAAACACACTCTGCTTTTGAGAAAAGAGCACTCTTCTACTCTACTGTGTTTCCTATAGGGCCAGAAAGTGAGCTTGCTCAGAACAAAAGAACTGTGCTTCCTATACACACGGGCCATATCTAGTTCAACTCTGCTCAGGAAACTGACAAGAACAGTATCTCCTCTTCAGTCCAATACACTGTACTTGAAAGGAAAAGACGCAAGTGCTATTTGCACTGTGTATGGCAATGGGAGCGCAATAGTGACTCTTCTTACGAAAAAACAACTCTACTCGTAGGACCAGAAACTGCATGTGATTCAACTTCATTTACAACTGGGAAACAAAAGCTAGCTCGCCTTCCAAGAAACACACTCTGCTTTTGAGAAAAGAGTACTCTTCTACTCTACTGTGTTTCCTATGGGGTCCGAACAGTTAGCTTGCTCAGAACAAATGAACTGTGCTTCCTACACACACGGGCCATATCTAGTTCAAGTATGCTTAGGAAACTGACAAGAACAGTACGTCCTCTTCAATCCAATACACTGTACTTGCTGAGAGCAAACGCGAGTGCTATTTGCACTGTGTATGGCAATGGGAGCGCAATAGTGACTCTTCTTACCAGAAAACAACTCTTGCTCTTAGGACAAGAAACTGCATGTGATTCAACTCCATTTAGAACTGGGAAGCAAACTCTAGGTCGCCTTACACTAAACACACTCGGCTTTTGAGAAAAGAGCACTCTTCTACTCTTCTGTGTTTCCTATATGGCCAGAACAGTGAGCATGCTGAGTACAAAAGAACTGAGCTTCCTACACACATGGGCCATATCTAGTTCAACTCTTCTTAGGAAGCTGAAAAGAACAGTAGATCCTCTTCAGTCCAATACACTGTACATGCTGAGAACAGAGGCCAGTGCTATTTGCCCTGTGTATGACAATGGGAGCCCAATAGTGACTCTTATTACCAGAAAAAACTCTTGCTGCTAGGACCAGAACCTGGATGTGATTCAACTCCATTTAGGACTGGGAAACAACGCTAGCTCACCTTACAAGAAACACACTCTGCTTTTGAGAAAAGAGCACTCTTCTACTCTACTGAGTTTCCTATAGGGCTAGAACAGTGAGCGTGCTCAGAACAAAAGAACTGTGCTTCCTAAACACACGGGCCATATCTAGTTCAATTCTGCTTAGGAAACTGACAAGAACAGTAGATCATCTTCAGTCCAATACACTGTACATGCTGGGTACAGACGCCAGTGCTATTTGCACAATGTATGGCAAAGGGAGCACAATAGTGACTCTTCTTACCAGAAAACAACACTTGCTCTTAGGACCAAAAACTGCATTTGATTCAACTCCATTTAGGACTGGGAAACAAATACTACCTCGCCTTACAAGAAACACACTCTGCTTATGAGAAAAGAGCACTCTTCTACTCTACTGTGTTACCTATAGGGCCAGTACAGTGAGCTTGCTCAGAACAAAAGAACTGTGCTTCCTACACAAATGGCCATGTCCACTTCAATTCTGCTTAGGAAACTGACAAGAACAGTAGCTCCTCTTCAGTCCAATACACTGTACTTGCTGGGAACAGATGCGAGTGCTATTTGCACTGTGTACGGCAATGAGAGCACAATAGTGACTCTTCTTACCAGAAAACAACTCTTGCTCTTAGTACCAGTAACTGCATGTGATTCAACTCCATTTAGGACTGGGAAAAAAACACTAGCTCGCCTTACAAGAAACACACTCTGCTTTTGAGAAAAGAGCACTCTTCTACTCTACTGTATTTCCTATGGGGTCCGAACAGTGAACTTGCTCAGAACAAAAGAACAGTACTTCCTGTACACATGGCCATATCTATTTCAATTCTGCTTAGGAAACTGACAAGAACAGTAGATCCTCTTCAGTGCAATACACTGTACATGCTGGGAAAAGACGCCAGTGCTATTTGCCCTGTGTATGACAATGTGAGCGCAATAGTGACTCTTCTTAACAGAAAACAACTCTTGCTTGTAGGACCAGAAACTGCATGTGATTCAACTCCATTTAGCACTTGGAAACAAACACTAGCTCGCTTTACAAGAAACACACTCTGCTTTTGAGAAAAGAGCACTCTGCTACTCTACTGTGTTTCCTATAGGGCCAGAACAGTGAGCTTGCTCAGAACAAAAGAACTGTGCTTCTACACACACGGGCTATATCTAGTTCAACTCTGCATAGGAAACTGACAAGAACAGTAGATCCTCTTCAGTCCAATACACTGTACATGCTGGGAAAAGACGCCAGTGCTATTTGCCCTCTGTATGACAATGTGAGCACAATAGTGACTCTTCTTAACAGAAAACAACTCTTGCTTGTAGTACCAGAAACTGCATGTGATTCAACTCCATTTAGATCTGGGGAAGCAAACGCTATCTCGCCTTACAACTAACACACTCTGCTTTTGAGAAAAGAGCACTGAGTTTCCTATGGGTCCACACAGTGAGCTTGCTCAGAACAAAAGAACTGTGCTTCCTACACACACGGGCCATATCTAGTTCAACTCTGCAGAGGAAACTGACAAGAACAGTAGATCCTCTTCAGTCCAATACACTGTACATGCGGGAACAGACGCCAGTGCTATTTGCCCTGTGTATGACAATGCGAGCGCAATAGTGACTTTCCTTACCAGAAAACAACTCTTGCTCTTACGTCCAGAAAATGCATGTGATTCAACTCCATTTAGGACTGGGAAACAAACGCTATCTCGCCTTACAAGAAACACACGCTGCTTTTGAGAAAAGAGCCCTCTTCTACTCTACTGTGTTTCCTATAGGGCCAGAAAGTGAGCTTGCTCAGAACAAAAGAACTGTGCTTCCTATACACACGGCCCATATCTAGTTCAACTCTGCTCAGGAAACTGACAAGAAGAGTATCTCCTCTTCAGTCCAATACACTGTACTTGATTGGTGAAAGACGCAAGTGCTATTTGCACTGTGTATGGCAATGGGAGCACAATAGTGACTCTTCTTACCAAAAAACAACTCTACTCGTAGGACCAGAAACTGCATGTGATTCAACTTCATTTACGACTGGGAAACAAAAGCTAGCTCGCCTTACAAGAAACACACTCTGCTTTTGAGAAAAGTTTACTCTTCTACTGTACTGTGTTGCCTATGGGGTCAGAACAGTTAGCTTGCTCAGAACAAATGAACTGTGCTTCCTACACACACGGGCCATATCTAGTTCAAGTCTGCTAGGAAAACTGACAAGAACAGTAGCTCCTCTTCAATCCAATACACTGTACTTGCTGAGAGCAAACGCGAGTGCTATTTGCACTGTGTATGGCAATGGGAGCGCAATAGTGACTCTTCTTGCCAGAAAACAACTCTTGCTCTTAGTACCAGTAACTGCATGTGATTCAACTCCATTTAGGACTGGGAAAAGAAACACTAGCTCGACTTACAAGAAACACACTCTGCTTTTGAGAAAGAGCACTTCTACTCTACTGTGTTTCCTATGGGGTCCGAAGAGTCAGCTTGCTGAGAAACAACAGAACTGTGCTTCCTACACACGGGACATATCTAGTTCAACTCTGCTTAGGAACCTGACAAGAACAGTAGCTCCTCTTCAGTCCCAATACGCTGTACATGCTGGGTACAGACGCCAGTGCTATTTGCACTGTGTATGGCAATGGGAGCGCAATAGTGACTCTTCTTACCAGAAAACAACCCTTGCTCGTAGGAACAGAAACTGCATGAGATTCAACTCCATGTAGGACTGGGAAACAAATGCTAGCTCGCCTTACAAGAAACACACTCTGCTTTTGAGAAAAGAGCACTCTTCTACTCCACTGTGTTTCCTATAGGCTAGAACAGTGAGCTTGCTCAGAACAAAAGAACTGTGCTTCCTACACACACGGGCCATATCTAGTTCAATTCTGCTTAGGAAAATGACAAGAATAGTAGATCCTCTTCAGTCCAATACACTGTACATGCTGGTACAGACGACAGTGCTATTTGCACTGTGTATGCAATGGGAGTGCAATAGTGACTCTTCTTACCAGAAAACAACTCTTGCTCGTAGGACCAGAAACTGCATGTGATTCAACTCCATTTAGGACTGGAAACAAATGGTAGCTCGCCTTACAAGAAACACACTCTGCTTTTGAGAAAAGAGCACTCTTCTCTCTACTGTGTTTCTATGGTGTTCGAACAGTGAGCTTGCTCAGAAGAAAAGAACTGTGCTTCTTACACACACGGCCATATCTAGTTCAACTTTGCTTAGGAAACTGACATGAACAGTAGCTCCTCTTCAGACCAATACACTGTACTTGCTGGGAATAGACGAGAGGCTATTTGCACTATGTATGGCAAAGGAGTGCAATAGTGACTCTTCTTACAGAAAACAACTCTTGCTCGTAGGACCAGAAACTGCATGTGTATTTCAACTCCATTTAGGACTGGGAAACAAACGCTAGCTCGCCTTACAAGAAACACACTCTGCTTTGAGAAAAGAGCACTCTTCTACTCTACTGTGTTTTTTATGGGGTCCGACAGTGAGCTTGATGAGAACAAAAGAACTGTGCTTCCTCACACACAGGGCCATATCTAGTTCAACTCTGCTTAGGAAACTGACAAGAACAGTAGCTCCTCTTCAGTCCAATACACTGTACTTGCTGGGAACAGACGAGAGGTCTATTTGCACTATGTATGTCAAAGGGAGCGCAATAGTGACTCTTCTTACCAGAAAACAACTCTTGCTGTAGGACCAAAAACTGCATTTGATTCAACTCCATTTAGGACTGGAAACAAACACTAGCTCGCCTTACAAGAAACACACTCTGCTTTTGAGAAAAGAGCACTCTTCTACTCTACTGTTTTTCCTATAGGGCCAGAACAGGGAGCTTGCTCAGAACAAAAGAACTGTGCTTCCTACACACACGGGCCATATCTTGTTCAATTCTGCTTAGGAAACTGACAAGAACAGTAGATCCTCTTCAGTCCAATACACTGTACATGCTGGGTACAGACGCCAGTGCTATTTGCACTGTGTATGGCAATGGGAGCCAATAGTGACTCTTCTTACCAGAAAACATCTCTTGCTCGTAGGACCAGAAACTGCATGTGATTCAACTCCATTTAGGACTGGGAAACAAACGCTAGCTCGCCTTACAAACACCCACTCTGCTTTTGAGAAAAGAGCACTCTTCTACTCTACTGTGTTTCTTATGGTGTCCAAACAGTGAGCTTGCTCAGAACAAAAGAACTGTGCTTCCTGCACACACGGACCATATCTAGTTCAATTCTGCTTAGGAAACTGACAAGAACAGTAGATCCTCTTCAGTCCAATACACTGTACATGCTGGGTTCAGACGCAGTGCTATTTGCACTGTGTATGGCAATGGGAGAGGCGCAGTAGTGACTTTCCTTACCAGAAAACAACTCTTGCTCGTAGGAACGGAAGACTGCATGTTTTTCAACTCCCTTTAGGACAGCGCAACAAACGCTCGCTCGCCTTACAAAAACACACTCTGCTTTTGAGGAAAGAGCACTCTTCTACTCTACTGTGTTTCCTATAGGGGCCAGAACAGTGAGCTTGCTGAGTACAAAAGAACTGTGCTCTCCTACACACATGGGCCAAATCTAGTTCAACTCTGCTTAGGAAAAAGACAAGAACAGTAGCTCCTCTTCAGTCCAATACACTGTGCTTGCTGGGAACAGACACAAGGGCTATTTGCACTGTGTATGTCAAAGGGAGCACAATAGTGACACTTCTTACCAGAAAACAACACTTGCTCGTAGGACCAGAAACTGCATGTGTATTTCAACTCCATTTAGGACTGGGAAACAAACGCTAGCTCGCCTTACAAGAAACACACTCTGCTTTTGAGAAAAATGCACTCTTCTACTCTACTGTGTTTCCTATGGGGATCGAAATGTGAGCTTGCTCAGAACAAAAGAACTGTGCTTCCTACACACACTGCCATGTCTTGTTCAATTCTGCTTAGGAAACTGACAAGGAACAGTAGAAACTCTTCAGTCCAATAGACTGTACATGCTGGGAACAGACGCCAGTGCTATTTGCCCTGTGTGTGACAATGGGAGCGCAATAGTGACTCTTCTTACCAGAAAACAACTCTTGCTCGTAGGACCAGAAACTGCATGTGATTCAACTTCATTTTTTGGACTGGGGAAACAAATGCTAGCTCCGCTACAAGAAACACACTCTGCTTTTGAGAAAAGAGCACTCTTCTACTCTAATGTGTTTCCTATGGGTTCTAACAGTGAGCTTGCTCAGAACAAAAGAACTGTGCTTCTACACACACGGGCCATATCTAGTTCAACTCTGCTTAGGAAACTGACAAAGAACAGTAGATCCTCTTCAGTCCAATACGCTGTAGATGCTGGGTACAGACGCCAGTGCTATTTGCACTGTGTATGGCAATGAGCGCAATAGTGACTCTTCTTACCAGAAAACAACTCTTGCTCGTAGGACCAGAAACATCATGTGATACAAACTCCATTTAGACTGGGGAAAGAAACGCTAGCTCGCCTTACAAGAAACACACTCTGCTTTGAGAAAAGAGCACTCTTCTACTCTACTGTGTTTCCTATGGGTTCCAAACAGTGAGCTTGCTCAGACAAAAGAACTGTGCTTCCTACACACACGGCGCATATCTAGTTAAATTCTGCTTAGAAAACTGACAAGAACAGTAGCTCGCTCTTCAGTCCAATACCTGTACTTGCTGGGAACAGACGCGAGTGCTATTTGCACTGTGTTATGGCAATGGGAGCGCAATAGTGACTTTCCTTACCAGAAAAC